>NW_026778138.1:0-31061 GCF_028023285.1 Balaenoptera ricei | reverse complement strand
CATCATTTTTCCACGCCTTTTTCTTTTCTGTTAAAAGAAAAAAGAAAAAAAGTGTGAGTATAATATACCTCTTCAAATTTTCTTTTTGGAAGGTTGCACTCTAGAATTTTTTGTTCGATTTTCGACCTCAGTATTTTTTGGAGGGCCGGTGTCATTTACAGACCTGCAATTGGTGAATAATTAGTGACCTTTTGCAGTGGGTTCAAAGCTGCTGTTGTGGGAAACGGCCACAAGGATGCAGCATTTCTCGATTCCCAAATCTGGGTACTAGGGCAGCAGAGCCGTTCTGGAAGTTGTCTGCCTAGGTTTTCAATTTGGATGGAATGCGCCAGGAAAACCCCCCATAAGTTTATGTCTCATTACTCCTAGTTCGTTGTTTTAATTTTTTCAATTGGGGTAAAGGTTAGAAGGTTGCTTGTCCAAGGTGTACACACTCTGGTTCATCTACATATTCTATATACCTATTTATGTAGAGATCCTCTTCCCGTGTAAATTATTACAGAGTGTTCCGTAATCCTTCCTTGCTATATGGTCGGTCTTTTTGATATATGTATATAATATGTATTTGTATACATATGGTAACGCTAATCTTCATGTATCCATTCCCCCCACCTTTCCTTTTAGATAAGCATAGTTTTTTTTAGTAAGTCTGTGATTGACTTCCTCTGTGGAAATATGTTCATTTGTGTCAGTTATTAGATAACGCCTATAAGTGATATCATAGGATATAGGACTTTTGCTTTCCGACTTACCTCATGTTCTGTGATTATCTCCAAGATGATCTATGGTGCCTCAAAGAGCAGTGTTTCATTGTTTTCCATGGCTAGTATTCATTGTGTACATGGACCACTTCTTCTTTATCCTTTCATCTGTTGATGGACATTTTGGTTGCCTCACTGTCTTGTCTATTGTGAAAAAGGCTGCAGTGCTGCTTTTGCAGCCCGGGTCTTCTCCATTCTGGTCTTCTCAGGTGACAGGCCCTTTGGTGCGCCTGCTGGATTGAATGGTACCTCAATTTTTCCTTTTCAACGCAGCTCCTTTCTGTTCTCATTATTAGCGTTTAACCCTTTTACATCTCACCAGCAGCTAGAGGGTACACAGTTCTCTAAAACCTCTTCAGCATTTATTGTTTGTAGACTTTTTGCCAATGGTCAGTCGACTGGTGTGAGTTGAAAACTTTTTGTAGATTAGATTGCATGAGTCTAATTCTTCCTGAGGCTGAGCTTTTATCCATTTTCCTTTCTTTAAAAAGAGAGTGAGTAAAACTTACCTCTTCATACTATCTTCGTGAACATTTTGCCTGTTTTGAATTTTTTTATCCATTCCCTACCTCAGCACAATTTTGAGGGCAGGTGTCCTTTACAGCCCTGAGTCCTTGTGAATGGTAAGTGACCATTAGCTGGGGGTTAAAAGCTGCTCTTGCGGGAATCGGCCACAAGGCGGCAGCATTTCTCCTTTACCAAATCTGGTTACTAGGGCAACAGAGCCTTACTGGAAGTGGTGTTCTAGGTTGTAAATTAGAATGGAATGTGCGAGGAAAAAGCCCTTTAAGTTTATGTCTCCTTACTTCTTGTTGGTATTTTTAACTTAATTTTTATTTTTTCTCACAGCAAACTTGATTACAATGTTTTGTTTGTTCTAGGTGTGCAAGATGTGGTTCTTTCACACATATACATATATCTATTCTTCTTCGGATCCTTTTCCCATGTAGGTTATGACACAATGTTGAGTAGTCTTCTCTTGGTATTGCGTAGGTCTTTGGTGATTCTATATTTCACATGTGTTTGTAGCTCTCTGTTAAGCTCAATATGGTAATGTATCCAATCCTCACACCTGTCCATTTGGTGAACCATAAGATTTTTAATGAATCTATGATAGTGTTTCTCTGTGGAAATATCTTTGTTTGTATCATTTTTTAGGTACCACCTATATGTGATATGATAGGATATGTGTTGTTCGCTTTCTCACTTACTCCAAGTTGCGTGATTACTTCTAGACTCATCTATGGTGCTGGAAATGGCATTGTTTCATTTTTTTCACTAGCTCATATTCCATCTGTACAGGTAGCAGTTCTTCTTTGTCCACCCATCTGTCGGTGGACTCTTTGGTTACTTCCATATCTTGGCTATTGTAATACTATGCAATGCAGATTTGCGTGCCTGTGTCCTTCCAATTCTGTCTTCTTAGTTTATAGGTCCAGGAATAGGTCTGCTGGATCATATGGTAGCTCAATGTTTACCATTTAAAGGCACCTCTCTTCTGTTCTCCTTAGTGTCTCTTTCCAGGTTACGTCCCACTTAAAGGGGAGGGTATGTATTTCTTCCCAGCACCTTCAGGATTTATTCTTTGTAGTTTTTGCTGATGGTTATTCTGAGTGGTGTGAGCTGATACCTCTTTGTGGTTGAATTTGCATGTGTCTCATAATGCGTTGAAATTGAGCTTTAAGGCATGTCCTTTTTTTATATTCCCGGCTGTGATTAGAGCTTATTTCTTCAAAGTGTTTTCTTAAAGTATGTGTCACCATTTGAAATATGTTGGCCATCATCTCCCTCAAGACACTTTGAGGGCAGGTTTCATTTACAGCCCTGCAGTACTTGTTCATATGAAGTGACCATTAGCTCAGGCTTTAAACCTGCTTTTGCAGGTAACGGCCAGAGAGCGGCAGCCTTTCTACGTTCCCCTTGCTGGTACTAGGGAAACAGACCTACCGGCCAGTGGTGTTCTTCGGTTATAAATTAGAGTGCAATGTGCCCGGATAAACCCACAAATGTTGATGTCTCCTTGCTTTTGTTTGTTTTTAAATTTCATTTATATTTATTATTAGAGTAATATTCCATTGTGTACGTGGACCACTTCTTCTTGGTGCATTCCTCAGTTGATGGACATTTTCATTGCTTCCAAGTGCTGGCTATGGTAAATCTTGCTGGCGTACAGGTTTGCCAGCCTGTGACTTTTTGATTCTCATTTTCTCAGGTGATAGGCCAAGCAGTGGTTGTGATTGATTGACTGGTAGCTCAATGTTTCCCTTTTCAAAGCACCTACACTGTGTTTTCATTAGCGGCTCTTTACATGCCCCCCCCCCCCTTACAACCGAGGGTACGCATTTCTCCACACTCCCTTCACCGTTTATTTTTTGCAGCATTTTTCCTAATGGCCATTCTGACTGCTGTGAGCTGATAGGTTTTTGTAATATGGGTATGCATGTCATTAAATTTTTTACAATTCATCATATTCCTACGCCTTTTTCTTTCCTCTTAAAAGAAAAAACCGTGAGTACAATATAGCTCTTGAAATTGTCTTCTTCGAAGGTAGCCCTCTTTTGAATTTTTTGGTCGATTTTTGACCCCAGAAATTTTCTGGAGGGCAGGTGTCATTTACAGAACTGCAAGTTGGTGAAAATTTAGTGACCTTTTGCAGTGGGTTCAAAGCTGCTGTTGTGGGAAACGGCCACAAGGAGGTAGCATTTCTCCATTCCCCAATCTGGGTACTAGGGCAGCAGAGCCTGTCTGGAAGTCATTGTCCTAGGTTGTAAATTGGAATGGAATTTGCCAGGAGAAATCCCCATAAGTTTATGTCTCATTACTTCTTCTTGGTTTTTAAAAGTGTTTTAATCTGGGTAAAGTTTAGAATATTGTTTGTCCTGGGTGTACACAATCTGGTTCATTTGTACATTATGTATGTCTATTAATGTACAGATCCTCTTCCCATGTAAAATATTACAGTGTTCCGTCGACCTCCCTTGCTATATGTTCGGTCTTTTTGATACATGTATATAATATGTATTTGTATATGTATAGTAACTCTAATCTTCATTTCTCAATTTCCCCCCTCCTTTCCTTTCAGATGAGCATAGTTTGTTTTCTAAGCCTGTGAGTGTCTTTCTCTTTGGAAATATGTTCATCTGTGCCAGTTATTAGATAATGCCATAAGTGATAATATAGGATATAGGTCTTTTGCTTTCCGACCTACTTCATGTTTTGTGATTATCTCCAGGCTCATCTATGGTGCCTCAAAGAGCAGTGCGTCAATGTTTTCCATGGCTAATATTCCATTGTGTACATGGACCACTTCTTCTTGGTGCATTCCTCTGTTGATGGACATTTTCGTTGCTTCCAAGTGTTGCCTATGGTAAATATTGCTGGAGTGCAGGATTGCCAGCCTGTGATTTTTGATTTTCCTTTTCTCAGGTGATAGACCCAGCAGTGGGTATGATTGATTGACTGGTATGGTAGCTCAGCGTTTACCTTTTCAAGGCACCTCAATTGTGCTTTCATTAGTGGCTCTTACCACGTCCCCCTTAGAATCGAGGGTACGCATTTCTCCACAATCACGTCAGCATTTCTTGTTTGCAGCATTTTTGTTGATGGCCATTCTGACTGGTGTGAGCTGACCGGTTTTTGTAATTTGGGTTTACATGTCTGTAAAAATTCCTACAATTCATCATTTTTCCACGCCTTTTTCTTTTCTGTTAAAAGAAAAAAGAAAAAAAGTGTGAGTATAATATACCTCTTCAAATTTTCTTTTTGGAAGGTTGCACTCTAGAATTTTTTGTTCGATTTTCGACCTCAGTATTTTTTGGAGGGCCGGTGTCATTTACAGACCTGCAATTGGTGAATAATTAGTGACCTTTTGCAGTGGGTTCAAAGCTGCTGTTGTGGGAAACGGCCACAAGGATGCAGCATTTCTCGATTCCCAAATCTGGGTACTAGGGCAGCAGAGCCGTTCTGGAAGTTGTCTGCCTAGGTTTTCAATTTGGATGGAATGCGCCAGGAAAACCCCCCATAAGTTTATGTCTCATTACTCCTAGTTCGTTGTTTTAATTTTTTCAATTGGGGTAAAGGTTAGAAGGTTGCTTGTCCAAGGTGTACACACTCTGGTTCATCTACATATTCTATATACCTATTTATGTAGAGATCCTCTTCCCGTGTAAATTATTACAGAGTGTTCCGTAATCCTTCCTTGCTATATGGTCGGTCTTTTTGATATATGTATATAATATGTATTTGTATACATATGGTAACGCTAATCTTCATGTATCCATTCCCCCCACCTTTCCTTTTAGATAAGCATAGTTTTTTTTAGTAAGTCTGTGATTGACTTCCTCTGTGGAAATATGTTCATTTGTGTCAGTTATTAGATAACGCCTATAAGTGATATCATAGGATATAGGACTTTTGCTTTCCGACTTACCTCATGTTCTGTGATTATCTCCAAGATGATCTATGGTGCCTCAAAGAGCAGTGTTTCATTGTTTTCCATGGCTAGTATTCATTGTGTACATGGACCACTTCTTCTTTATCCTTTCATCTGTTGATGGACATTTTGGTTGCCTCACTGTCTTGTCTATTGTGAAAAAGGCTGCAGTGCTGCTTTTGCAGCCCGGGTCTTCTCCATTCTGGTCTTCTCAGGTGACAGGCCCTTTGGTGCGCCTGCTGGATTGAATGGTACCTCAATTTTTCCTTTTCAACGCAGCTCCTTTCTGTTCTCATTATTAGCGTTTAACCCTTTTACATCTCACCAGCAGCTAGAGGGTACACAGTTCTCTAAAACCTCTTCAGCATTTATTGTTTGTAGACTTTTTGCCAATGGTCAGTCGACTGGTGTGAGTTGAAAACTTTTTGTAGATTAGATTGCATGAGTCTAATTCTTCCTGAGGCTGAGCTTTTATCCATTTTCCTTTCTTTAAAAAGAGAGTGAGTAAAACTTACCTCTTCATACTATCTTCGTGAACATTTTGCCTGTTTTGAATTTTTTTATCCATTCCCTACCTCAGCACAATTTTGAGGGCAGGTGTCCTTTACAGCCCTGAGTCCTTGTGAATGGTAAGTGACCATTAGCTGGGGGTTAAAAGCTGCTCTTGCGGGAATCGGCCACAAGGCGGCAGCATTTCTCCTTTACCAAATCTGGTTACTAGGGCAACAGAGCCTTACTGGAAGTGGTGTTCTAGGTTGTAAATTAGAATGGAATGTGCGAGGAAAAAGCCCTTTAAGTTTATGTCTCCTTACTTCTTGTTGGTATTTTTAACTTAATTTTTATTTTTTCTCACAGCAAACTTGATTACAATGTTTTGTTTGTTCTAGGTGTGCAAGATGTGGTTCTTTCACACATATACATATATCTATTCTTCTTCGGATCCTTTTCCCATGTAGGTTATGACACAATGTTGAGTAGTCTTCTCTTGGTATTGCGTAGGTCTTTGGTGATTCTATATTTCACATGTGTTTGTAGCTCTCTGTTAAGCTCAATATGGTAATGTATCCAATCCTCACACCTGTCCATTTGGTGAACCATAAGATTTTTAATGAATCTATGATAGTGTTTCTCTGTGGAAATATCTTTGTTTGTATCATTTTTTAGGTACCACCTATATGTGATATGATAGGATATGTGTTGTTCGCTTTCTCACTTACTCCAAGTTGCGTGATTACTTCTAGACTCATCTATGGTGCTGGAAATGGCATTGTTTCATTTTTTTCACTAGCTCATATTCCATCTGTACAGGTAGCAGTTCTTCTTTGTCCACCCATCTGTCGGTGGACTCTTTGGTTACTTCCATATCTTGGCTATTGTAATACTATGCAATGCAGATTTGCGTGCCTGTGTCCTTCCAATTCTGTCTTCTTAGTTTATAGGTCCAGGAATAGGTCTGCTGGATCATATGGTAGCTCAGTGTTTACCATTTAAAGGCACCTCTCTTCTGTTCTCCTTAGTGTCTCTTTCCAGGTTACGTCCCACTTAAAGGGGAGGGTATGTATTTCTTCCCAGCACCTTCAGGATTTATTCTTTGTAGTTTTTGCTGATGGTTATTCTGAGTGGTGTGAGCTGATACCTCTTTGTGGTTGAATTTGCATGTGTCTCATAATGCGTTGAAATTGAGCTTTAAGGCATGTCCTTTTTTTATATTCCCGGCTGTGATTAGAGCTTATTTCTTCAAAGTGTTTTCTTAAAGTATGTGTCACCATTTGAAATATGTTGGCCATCATCTCCCTCAAGACACTTTGAGGGCAGGTTTCATTTACAGCCCTGCAGTACTTGTTCATATGAAGTGACCATTAGCTCAGGCTTTAAACCTGCTTTTGCAGGTAACGGCCAGAGAGCGGCAGCCTTTCTACGTTCCCCTTGCTGGTACTAGGGAAACAGACCTACCGGCCAGTGGTGTTCTTCGGTTATAAATTAGAGTGCAATGTGCCCGGATAAACCCACAAATGTTGATGTCTCCTTGCTTTTGTTTGTTTTTAAATTTCATTTATATTTATTATTAGAGTAATATTCCATTGTGTACGTGGACCACTTCTTCTTGGTGCATTCCTCAGTTGATGGACATTTTCATTGCTTCCAAGTGCTGGCTATGGTAAATCTTGCTGGCGTACAGGTTTGCCAGCCTGTGACTTTTTGATTCTCATTTTCTCAGGTGATAGGCCAAGCAGTGGTTGTGATTGATTGACTGGTAGCTCAATGTTTCCCTTTTCAAAGCACCTACACTGTGTTTTCATTAGCGGCTCTTTACATGCCCCCCCCCCCTTACAACCGAGGGTACGCATTTCTCCACACTCCCTTCACCGTTTATTTTTTGCAGCATTTTTCCTAATGGCCATTCTGACTGCTGTGAGCTGATAGGTTTTTGTAATATGGGTATGCATGTCATTAAATTTTTTACAATTCATCATATTCCTACGCCTTTTTCTTTCCTCTTAAAAGAAAAAACCGTGAGTACAATATAGCTCTTGAAATTGTCTTCTTCGAAGGTAGCCCTCTTTTGAATTTTTTGGTCGATTTTTGACCCCAGAAATTTTCTGGAGGGCAGGTGTCATTTACAGAACTGCAAGTTGGTGAAAATTTAGTGACCTTTTGCAGTGGGTTCAAAGCTGCTGTTGTGGGAAACGGCCACAAGGAGGTAGCATTTCTCCATTCCCCAATCTGGGTACTAGGGCAGCAGAGCCTGTCTGGAAGTCATTGTCCTAGGTTGTAAATTGGAATGGAATTTGCCAGGAGAAATCCCCATAAGTTTATGTCTCATTACTTCTTCTTGGTTTTTAAAAGTGTTTTAATCTGGGTAAAGTTTAGAATATTGTTTGTCCTGGGTGTACACAATCTGGTTCATTTGTACATTATGTATGTCTATTAATGTACAGATCCTCTTCCCATGTAAAATATTACAGTGTTCCGTCGACCTCCCTTGCTATATGTTCGGTCTTTTTGATACATGTATATAATATGTATTTGTATATGTATAGTAACTCTAATCTTCATTTCTCAATTTCCCCCCTCCTTTCCTTTCAGATGAGCATAGTTTGTTTTCTAAGCCTGTGAGTGTCTTTCTCTTTGGAAATATGTTCATCTGTGCCAGTTATTAGATAATGCCATAAGTGATAATATAGGATATAGGTCTTTTGCTTTCCGACCTACTTCATGTTTTGTGATTATCTCCAGGCTCATCTATGGTGCCTCAAAGAGCAGTGCGTCAATGTTTTCCATGGCTAATATTCCATTGTGTACATGGACCACTTCTTCTTGGTGCATTCCTCTGTTGATGGACATTTTCGTTGCTTCCAAGTGTTGCCTATGGTAAATATTGCTGGAGTGCAGGATTACCAGCCTGTGATTTTTGATTTTCCTTTTCTCAGGTGATAGACCCAGCAGTGGGTATGATTGATTGACTGGTATGGTAGCTCAACGTTTACCTTTTCAAGGCACCTCAATTGTGCTTTCATTAGTGGCTCTTACCACGTCCCCCTTAGAATCGAGGGTACGCATTTCTCCACAATCACGTCAGCATTTCTTGTTTGCAGCATTTTTGTTGATGGCCATTCTGACTGGTGTGAGCTGACCGGTTTTTGTAATTTGGGTTTACATGTCTGTAAAAATTCCTACAATTCATCATTTTTCCACGCCTTTTTCTTTTCTGTTAAAAGAAAAAAGAAAAAAAGTGTGAGTATAATATACCTCTTCAAATTTTCTTTTTGGAAGGTTGCACTCTAGAATTTTTTGTTCGATTTTCGACCTCAGTATTTTTTGGAGGGCCGGTGTCATTTACAGACCTGCAATTGGTGAATAATTAGTGACCTTTTGCAGTGGGTTCAAAGCTGCTGTTGTGGGAAACGGCCACAAGGATGCAGCATTTCTCGATACCCAAATCTGGGTACTAGGGCAGCAGAGCCGTTCTGGAAGTTGTCTGCCTAGGTTTTCAATTTGGATGGAATGCGCCAGGAAAACCCCCCATAAGTTTATGTCTCATTACTCCTAGTTCTTTGTTTTAATTTTTTCAATTGGGGTAATGGTTAGAAGGTTGCTTGTCCAAGGTGTACACACTCTGGTTCATCTACATATTCTATATACCTATTTATGTAGAGATCCTCTTCCCGTGTAAATTATTACAGAGTGTTCCTTAATCCTTCCTTGCTATATGGTCGGTCTTTTTGATATATGTATATAATATGTATTTGTATACATATGGTAACGCTAATCTTCATGTATCCATTCCCCCCACCTTTCCTTTTAGATAAGCATAGTTTTTTTTAGTAAGTCTGTGATTGACTTTCTCTGTGGAAATATGTTCATTTGTGTCAGTTATTAGATAACGCCTATAAGTGATATCATAGGATATAGGACTTTTGCTTTCCGACTTACCTCATGTTCTGTGATTATCTCCAAGATGATCTATGGTGCCTCAAAGAGCAGTGTTTCATTGTTTTCCATGGCTAGTATTCATTGTGTACATGGACCACTTCTTCTTTATCCTTTCATCTGTTGATGGACATTTTGGTTGCCTCACTGTCTTGTCTATTGTGAAAAAGGCTGCAGTGCTGCTTTTGCAGCCCGGGTCTTCTCCATTCTGGTCTTCTCAGGTGACAGGCCCTTTGGTGCGCCTGCTGGATTGAATGGTACCTCAATTTTTCCTTTTCAACGCAGCTCCTTTCTGTTCTCATTATTAGCGTTTAACCCTTTTACATCTCACCAGCAGCTAGAGGGTACACAGTTCTCTAAAACCTCTTCAGCATTTATTGTTTGTAGACTTTTTGCCAATGGTCAGTCGACTGGTGTGAGTTGAAAACTTTTTGTAGATTAGATTGCATGAGTCTAATTCTTCCTGAGGCTGAGCTTTTATCCATTTTCCTTTCTTTAAAAAGAGAGTGAGTAAAACTTACCTCTTCATACTATCTTCGTGAACATTTTGCCTGTTTTGAATTTTTTTATCCATTCCCTACCTCAGCACAATTTTGAGGGCAGGTGTCCTTTACAGCCCTGAGTCCTTGTGAATGGTAAGTGACCATTAGCTGGGGGTTAAAAGCTGCTCTTGCGGGAATCGGCCACAAGGCGGCAGCATTTCTCCTTTACCAAATCTGGTTACTAGGGCAACAGAGCCTTACTGGAAGTGGTGTTCTAGGTTGTAAATTAGAATGGAATGTGCGAGGAAAAAGCCCTTTAAGTTTATGTCTCCTTACTTCTTGTTGGTATTTTTAACTTAATTTTTATTTTTTCTCACAGCAAACTTGATTACAATGTTTTGTTTGTTCTAGGTGTGCAAGATGTGGTTCTTTCACACATATACATATATCTATTCTTCTTCGGATCCTTTTCCCATGTAGGTTATGACACAATGTTGAGTAGTCTTCTCTTGGTATTGCGTAGGTCTTTGGTGATTCTATATTTCACATGTGTTTGTAGCTCTCTGTTAACCTCAATATGGTAATGTATCCAATCCTCACACCTGTCCATTTGGTGAACCATAAGATTTTTAATGAATCTATGATAGTGTTTCTCTGTGGAAATATCTTTGTTTGTATCATTTTTTAGGTACCACCTATATGTGATATGATAGGATATGTGTTGTTCGCTTTCTCACTTACTCCAAGTTGCGTGATTACTTCTAGACTCATCTATGGTGCTGGAAATGGCATTGTTTCATTTTTTTCACTAGCTCATATTCCATCTGTACAGGTAGCAGTTCTTCTTTGTCCACCCATCTGTCGGTGGACTCTTTGGTTACTTCCATATCTTGGCTATTGTAATACTATGCAATGCAGATTTGCGTGCCTGTGTCCTTCCAATTCTGTCTTCTTAGTTTATAGGTCCAGGAATAGGTCTGCTGGATCATATGGTAGCTCAGTGTTTACCATTTAAAGGCACCTCTCTTCTGTTCTCCTTAGTGTCTCTTTCCAGGTTACGTCCCACTTAAAGGGGAGGGTATGTATTTCTTCCCAGCACCTTCAGGATTTATTCTTTGTAGTTTTTGCTGATGGTTATTCTGAGTGGTGTGAGCTGATACCTCTTTGTGGTTGAATTTGCATGTGTCTCATAATGCGTTGAAATTGAGCTTTAAGGCATGTCCTTTTTTTATATTCCCGGCTGTGATTAGAGCTTATTTCTTCAAAGTGTTTTCTTAAAGTATGTGTCACCATTTGAAATATGTTGGCCATCATCTCCCTCAAGACACTTTGAGGGCAGGTTTCATTTACAGCCCTGCAGTACTTGTTCATATGAAGTGACCATTAGCTCAGGCTTTAAACCTGCTTTTGCAGGTAACGGCCAGAGAGCGGCAGCCTTTCTACGTTCCCCTTGCTGGTACTAGGGAAACAGACCTACCGGCCAGTGGTGTTCTTCGGTTATAAATTAGAGTGCAATGTGCCCGGATAAACCCACAAATGTTGATGTCTCCTTGCTTTTGTTTGTTTTTAAATTTCATTTATATTTATTATTAGAGTAATATTCCATTGTGTACGTGGACCACTTCTTCTTGGTGCATTCCTCAGTTGATGGACATTTTCATTGCTTCCAAGTGCTGGCTATGGTAAATCTTGCTGGCGTACAGGTTTGCCAGCCTGTGACTTTTTGATTCTCATTTTCTCAGGTGATAGGCCAAGCAGTGGTTGTGATTGATTGACTGGTAGCTCAATGTTTCCCTTTTCAAAGCACCTACACTGTGTTTTCATTAGCGGCTCTTTACATGCCCCCCCCCCCTTACAACCGAGGGTACGCATTTCTCCACACTCCCTTCACCGTTTATTTTTTGCAGCATTTTTCCTAATGGCCATTCTGACTGCTGTGAGCTGATAGGTTTTTGTAATATGGGTATGCATGTCATTAAATTTTTTACAATTCATCATATTCCTACGCCTTTTTCTTTCCTCTTAAAAGAAAAAACCGTGAGTACAATATAGCTCTTGAAATTGTCTTCTTCGAAGGTAGCCCTCTTTTGAATTTTTTGGTCGATTTTTGACCCCAGAAATTTTCTGGAGGGCAGGTGTCATTTACAGAACTGCAAGTTGGTGAAAATTTAGTGACCTTTTGCAGTGGGTTCAAAGCTGCTGTTGTGGGAAAGGGCCACAAGGAGGTAGCATTTCTCCATTCCCCAATCCGGGTACTAGGGCAGCAGAGCCTTTCTGGAAGTCATTGTCCTAGGTTGTAAATTGGAATGGAATTTGCCAGGAGAAATCCCCATAAGTTTATGTCTCATTACTTCTTCTTGGTTTTTAAAAGTGTTTTAATCTGGGTAAAGTTTAGAATATTGTTTGTCCTGGGTGTACACAATCTGGTTCATTTGTACATTATGTATGTCTATTAATGTACAGATCCTCTTCCCATGTAAAATATTACAGTGTTCCGTCGACCTCCCTTGCTATATGTTCGGTCTTTTTGATACATGTATATAATATGTATTTGTATATGTATAGTAACTCTAATCTTCATTTCTCAATTTCCCCCCTCCTTTCCTTTCAGATGAGCATAGTTTGTTTTCTAAGCCTGTGAGTGTCTTTCTCTTTGGAAATATGTTCATCTGTGCCAGTTATTAGATAATGCCATAAGTGATAATATAGGATATAGGTCTTTTGCTTTCCGACCTACTTCATGTTTTGTGATTATCTCCAGGCTCATCTATGGTGCCTCAAAGAGCAGTGCTTCAATGTTTTCCATGGCTAATATTCCATTGTGTACATGGACCACTTCTTCTTGGTGCATTCCTCTGTTGATGGACATTTTCGTTGCTTCCAAGTGTTGCCTATGGTAAATATTGCTGGAGTGCAGGATTGCCAGCCTGTGATTTTTGATTTTCCTTTTCTCAGGTGATAGACCCAGCAGTGGGTATGATTGATTGACTGGTATGGTAGCTCAGCGTTTACCTTTTCAAGGCACCTCAATTGTGCTTTCATTAGTGGCTCTTACCACGTCCCCCTTAGAATCGAGGGTACGCATTTCTCCACAATCACGTCAGCATTTCTTGTTTGCAGCATTTTTGTTGATGGCCATTCTGACTGGTGTGAGCTGACCGGTTTTTGTAATTTGGGTTTACATGTCTGTAAAAATTCCTACAATTCATCATTTTTCCACGCCTTTTTCTTTTCTGTTAAAAGAAAAAAGAAAAAAAGTGTGAGTATAATATACCTCTTCAAATTTTCTTTTTGGAAGGTTGCACTCTAGAATTTTTTGTTCGATTTTCGACCTCAGTATTTTTTGGAGGGCCGGTGTCATTTACAGACCTGCAATTGGTGAATAATTAGTGACCTTTTGCAGTGGGTTCAAAGCTGCTGTTGTGGGAAACGGCCACAAGGATGCAGCATTTCTCGATTCCCAAATCTGGGTACTAGGGCAGCAGAGCCGTTCTGGAAGTTGTCTGCCTAGGTTTTCAATTTGGATGGAATGCGCCAGGAAAACCCCCCATAAGTTTATGTCTCATTACTCCTAGTTCGTTGTTTTAATTTTTTCAATTGGGGTAAAGGTTAGAAGGTTGCTTGTCCAAGGTGTACACACTCTGGTTCATCTACATATTCTATATACCTATTTATGTAGAGATCCTCTTCCCGTGTAAATTATTACAGAGTGTTCCGTAATCCTTCCTTGCTATATGGTCGGTCTTTTTGATATATGTATATAATATGTATTTGTATACATATGGTAACGCTAATCTTCATGTATCCATTCCCCCCACCTTTCCTTTTAGATAAGCATAGTTTTTTTTAGTAAGTCTGTGATTGACTTCCTCTGTGGAAATATGTTCATTTGTGTCAGTTATTAGATAACGCCTATAAGTGATATCATAGGATATAGGACTTTTGCTTTCCGACTTACCTCATGTTCTGTGATTATCTCCAAGATGATCTATGGTGCCTCAAAGAGCAGTGTTTCATTGTTTTCCATGGCTAGTATTCATTGTGTACATGGACCACTTCTTCTTTATCCTTTCATCTGTTGATGGACATTTTGGTTGCCTCACTGTCTTGTCTATTGTGAAAAAGGCTGCAGTGCTGCTTTTGCAGCCCGGGTCTTCTCCATTCTGGTCTTCTCAGGTGACAGGCCCTTTGGTGCGCCTGCTGGATTGAATGGTACCTCAATTTTTCCTTTTCAACGCAGCTCCTTTCTGTTCTCATTATTAGCGTTTAACCCTTTTACATCTCACCAGCAGCTAGAGGGTACACAGTTCTCTAAAACCTCTTCAGCATTTATTGTTTGTAGACTTTTTGCCAATGGTCAGTCGACTGGTGTGAGTTGAAAACTTTTTGTAGATTAGATTGCATGAGTCTAATTCTTCCTGAGGCTGAGCTTTTATCCATTTTCCTTTCTTTAAAAAGAGAGTGAGTAAAACTTACCTCTTCATACTATCTTCGTGAACATTTTGCCTGTTTTGAATTTTTTTATCCATTCCCTACCTCAGCACAATTTTGAGGGCAGGTGTCCTTTACAGCCCTGAGTCCTTGTGAATGGTAAGTGACCATTAGCTGGGGGTTAAAAGCTGCTCTTGCGGGAATCGGCCACAAGGCGGCAGCATTTCTCCTTTACCAAATCTGGTTACTAGGGCAACAGAGCCTTACTGGAAGTGGTGTTCTAGGTTGTAAATTAGAATGGAATGTGCGAGGAAAAAGCCCTTTAAGTTTATGTCTCCTTACTTCTTGTTGGTATTTTTAACTTAATTTTTATTTTTTCTCACAGCAAACTTGATTACAATGTTTTGTTTGTTCTAGGTGTGCAAGATGTGGTTCTTTCACACATATACATATATCTATTCTTCTTCGGATCCTTTTCCCATGTAGGTTATGACACAATGTTGAGTAGTCTTCTCTTGGTATTGCGTAGGTCTTTGGTGATTCTATATTTCACATGTGTTTGTAGCTCTCTGTTAACCTCAATATGGTAATGTATCCAATCCTCACACCTGTCCATTTGGTGAACCATAAGATTTTTAATGAATCTATGATAGTGTTTCTCTGTGGAAATATCTTTGTTTGTATCATTTTTTAGGTACCACCTATATGTGATATGATAGGATATGTGTTGTTCGCTTTCTCACTTACTCCAAGTTGCGTGATTACTTCTAGACTCATCTATGGTGCTGGAAATGGCATTGTTTCATTTTTTTCACTAGCTCATATTCCATCTGTACAGGTAGCAGTTCTTCTTTGTCCACCCATCTGTCGGTGGACTCTTTGGTTACTTCCATATCTTGGCTATTGTAATACTATGCAATGCAGATTTGCGTGCCTGTGTCCTTCCAATTCTGTCTTCTTAGTTTATAGGTCCAGGAATAGGTCTGCTGGATCATATGGTAGCTCAGTGTTTACCATTTAAAGGCACCTCTCTTCTGTTCTCCTTAGTGTCTCTTTCCAGGTTACGTCCCACTTAAAGGGGAGGGTATGTATTTCTTCCCAGCACCTTCAGGATTTATTCTTTGTAGTTTTTGCTGATGGTTATTCTGAGTGGTGTGAGCTGATACCTCTTTGTGGTTGAATTTGCATGTGTCTCATAATGCGTTGAAATTGAGCTTTAAGGCATGTCCTTTTTTTATATTCCCGGCTGTGATTAGAGCTTATTTCTTCAAAGTGTTTTCTTAAAGTATGTGTCACCATTTGAAATATGTTGGCCATCATCTCCCTCAAGACACTTTGAGGGCAGGTTTCATTTACAGCCCTGCAGTACTTGTTCATATGAAGTGACCATTAGCTCAGGCTTTAAACCTGCTTTTGCAGGTAACGGCCAGAGAGCGGCAGCCTTTCTACGTTCCCCTTGCTGGTACTAGGGAAACAGACCTACCGGCCAGTGGTGTTCTTCGGTTATAAATTAGAGTGCAATGTGCCCGGATAAACCCACAAATGTTGATGTCTCCTTGCTTTTGTTTGTTTTTAAATTTCATTTATATTTATTATTAGAGTAATATTCCATTGTGTACGTGGACCACTTCTTCTTGGTGCATTCCTCAGTTGATGGACATTTTCATTGCTTCCAAGTGCTGGCTATGGTAAATCTTGCTGGCGTACAGGTTTGCCAGCCTGTGACTTTTTGATTCTCATTTTCTCAGGTGATAGGCCAAGCAGTGGTTGTGATTGATTGACTGGTAGCTCAATGTTTCCCTTTTCAAAGCACCTACACTGTGTTTTCATTAGCGGCTCTTTACATGCCCCCCCCCCCCTTACAACCGAGGGTACGCATTTCTCCACACTCCCTTCACCGTTTATTTTTTGCAGCATTTTTCCTAATGGCCATTCTGACTGCTGTGAGCTGATAGGTTTTTGTAATATGGGTATGCATGTCATTAAATTTTTTACAATTCATCATATTCCTACGCCTTTTTCTTTCCTCTTAAAAGAAAAAACCGTGAGTACAATATAGCTCTTGAAATTGTCTTCTTCGAAGGTAGCCCTCTTTTGAATTTTTTGGTCGATTTTTGACCCCAGAAATTTTCTGGAGGGCAGGTGTCATTTACAGAACTGCAAGTTGGTGAAAATTTAGTGACCTTTTGCAGTGGGTTCAAAGCTGCTGTTGTGGGAAACGGCCACAAGGAGGTAGCATTTCTCCATTCCCCAATCTGGGTACTAGGGCAGCAGAGCCTGTCTGGAAGTCATTGTCCTAGGTTGTAAATTGGAATGGAATTTGCCAGGAGAAATCCCCATAAGTTTATGTCTCATTACTTCTTCTTGGTTTTTAAAAGTGTTTTAATCTGGGTAAAGTTTAGAATATTGTTTGTCCTGGGTGTACACAATCTGGTTCATTTGTACATTATGTATGTCTATTAATGTACAGATCCTCTTCCCATGTAAAATATTACAGTGTTCCGTCGACCTCCCTTGCTATATGTTCGGTCTTTTTGATACATGTATATAATATGTATTTGTATATGTATAGTAACTCTAATCTTCATTTCTCAATTTCCCCCCTCCTTTCCTTTCAGATGAGCATAGTTTGTTTTCTAAGCCTGTGAGTGTCTTTCTCTTTGGAAATATGTTCATCTGTGCCAGTTATTAGATAATGCCATAAGTGATAATATAGGATATAGGTCTTTTGCTTTCCGACCTACTTCATGTTTTGTGATTATCTCCAGGCTCATCTATGGTGCCTCAAAGAGCAGTGCGTCAATGTTTTCCATGGCTAATATTCCATTGTGTACATGGACCACTTCTTCTTGGTGCATTCCTCTGTTGATGGACATTTTCGTTGCTTCCAAGTGTTGCCTATGGTAAATATTGCTGGAGTGCAGGATTGCCAGCCTGTGATTTTTGATTTTCCTTTTCTCAGGTGATAGACCCAGCAGTGGGTATGATTGATTGACTGGTATGGTAGCTCAGCGTTTACCTTTTCAAGGCACCTCAATTGTGCTTTCATTAGTGGCTCTTACCACGTCCCCCTTAGAATCGAGGGTACGCATTTCTCCACAATCACGTCAGCATTTCTTGTTTGCAGCATTTTTGTTGATGGCCATTCTGACTGGTGTGAGCTGACCGGTTTTTGTAATTTGGGTTTACATGTCTGTAAAAATTCCTACAATTCATCATTTTTCCACGCCTTTTTCTTTTCTGTTAAAAGAAAAAAGAAAAAAAGTGTGAGTATAATATACCTCTTCAAATTTTCTTTTTGGAAGGTTGCACTCTAGAATTTTTTGTTCGATTTTCGACCTCAGTATTTTTTGGAGGGCCGGTGTCATTTACAGACCTGCAATTGGTGAATAATTAGTGACCTTTTGCAGTGGGTTCAAAGCTGCTGTTGTGGGAAACGGCCACAAGGATGCAGCATTTCTCGATTCCCAAATCTGGGTACTAGGGCAGCAGAGCCGTTCTGGAAGTTGTCTGCCTAGGTTTTCAATTTGGATGGAATGCGCCAGGAAAACCCCCCATAAGTTTATGTCTCATTACTCCTAGTTCGTTGTTTTAATTTTTTCAATTGGGGTAAAGGTTAGAAGGTTGCTTGTCCAAGGTGTACACACTCTGGTTCATCTACATATTCTATATACCTATTTATGTAGAGATCCTCTTCCCGTGTAAATTATTACAGAGTGTTCCGTAATCCTTCCTTGCTATATGGTCGGTCTTTTTGATATATGTATATAATATGTATTTGTATACATATGGTAACGCTAATCTTCATGTATCCATTCCCCCCACCTTTCCTTTTAGATAAGCATAGTTTTTTTTAGTAAGTCTGTGATTGACTTCCTCTGTGGAAATATGTTCATTTGTGTCAGTTATTAGATAACGCCTATAAGTGATATCATAGGATATAGGACTTTTGCTTTCCGACTTACCTCATGTTCTGTGATTATCTCCAAGATGATCTATGGTGCCTCAAAGAGCAGTGTTTCATTGTTTTCCATGGCTAGTATTCATTGTGTACATGGACCACTTCTTCTTTATCCTTTCATCTGTTGATGGACATTTTGGTTGCCTCACTGTCTTGTCTATTGTGAAAAAGGCTGCAGTGCTGCTTTTGCAGCCCGGGTCTTCTCCATTCTGGTCTTCTCAGGTGACAGGCCCTTTGGTGCGCCTGCTGGATTGAATGGTACCTCAATTTTTCCTTTTCAACGCAGCTCCTTTCTGTTCTCATTATTAGCGTTTAACCCTTTTACATCTCACCAGCAGCTAGAGGGTACACAGTTCTCTAAAACCTCTTCAGCATTTATTGTTTGTAGACTTTTTGCCAATGGTCAGTCGACTGGTGTGAGTTGAAAACTTTTTGTAGATTAGATTGCATGAGTCTAATTCTTCCTGAGGCTGAGCTTTTATCCATTTTCCTTTCTTTAAAAAGAGAGTGAGTAAAACTTACCTCTTCATACTATCTTCGTGAACATTTTGCCTGTTTTGAATTTTTTTATCCATTCCCTACCTCAGCACAATTTTGAGGGCAGGTGTCCTTTACAGCCCTGAGTCCTTGTGAATGGTAAGTGACCATTAGCTGGGGGTTAAAAGCTGCTCTTGCGGGAATCGGCCACAAGGCGGCAGCATTTCTCCTTTACCAAATCTGGTTACTAGGGCCACAGAGCCTTACTGGAAGTGGTGTTCTAGGTTGTAAATTAGAATGGAATGTGCGAGGAAAAAGCCCTTTAAGTTTATGTCTCCTTACTTCTTGTTGGTATTTTTAACTTAATTTTTATTTTTTCTCACAGCAAACTTGATTACAATGTTTTGTTTGTTCTAGGTGTGCAAGATGTGGTTCTTTCACACATATACATATATCTATTCTTCTTCGGATCCTTTTCCCATGTAGGTTATGACACAATGTTGAGTAGTCTTCTCTTGGTATTGCGTAGGTCTTTGGTGATTCTATATTTCACATGTGTTTGTAGCTCTCTGTTAAGCTCAATATGGTAATGTATCCAATCCTCACACCTGTCCATTTGGTGAACCATAAGATTTTTAATGAATCTATGATAGTGTTTCTCTGTGGAAATATCTTTGTTTGTATCATTTTTTAGGTACCACCTATATGTGATATGATAGGATATGTGTTGTTCGCTTTCTCACTTACTCCAAGTTGCGTGATTACTTCTAGACTCATCTATGGTGCTGGAAATGGCATTGTTTCATTTTTTTCACTAGCTCATATTCCATCTGTACAGGTAGCAGTTCTTCTTTGTCCACCCATCTGTCGGTGGACTCTTTGGTTACTTCCATATCTTGGCTATTGTAATACTATGCAATGCAGATTTGCGTGCCTGTGTCCTTCCAATTCTGTCTTCTTAGTTTATAGGTCCAGGAATAGGTCTGCTGGATCATATGGTAGCTCAATGTTTACCATTTAAAGGCACCTCTCTTCTGTTCTCCTTAGTGTCTCTTTCCAGGTTACGTCCCACTTAAAGGGGAGGGTATGTATTTCTTCCCAGCACCTTCAGGATTTATTCTTTGTAGTTTTTGCTGATGGTTATTCTGAGTGGTGTGAGCTGATACCTCTTTGTGGTTGAATTTGCATGTGTCTCATAATGCGTTGAAATTGAGCTTTAAGGCATGTCCTTTTTTTATATTCCCGGCTGTGATTAGAGCTTATTTCTTCAAAGTGTTTTCTTAAAGTATGTGTCACCATTTGAAATATGTTGGCCATCATCTCCCTCAAGACACTTTGAGGGCAGGTTTCATTTACAGCCCTGCAGTACTTGTTCATATGAAGTGACCATTAGCTCAGGCTTTAAACCTGCTTTTGCAGGTAACGGCCAGAGAGCGGCAGCCTTTCTACGTTCCCCTTGCTGGTACTAGGGAAACAGACCTACCGGCCAGTGGTGTTCTTCGGTTATAAATTAGAGTGCAATGTGCCCGGATAAACCCACAAATGTTGATGTCTCCTTGCTTTTGTTTGTTTTTAAATTTCATTTATATTTATTATTAGAGTAATATTCCATTGTGTACGTGGACCACTTCTTCTTGGTGCATTCCTCAGTTGATGGACATTTTCATTGCTTCCAAGTGCTGGCTATGGTAAATCTTGCTGGCGTACAGGTTTGCCAGCCTGTGACTTTTTGATTCTCATTTTCTCAGGTGATAGGCCAAGCAGTGGTTGTGATTGATTGACTGGTAGCTCAATGTTTCCCTTTTCAAAGCACCTACACTGTGTTTTCATTAGCGGCTCTTTACATGCCCCCCCCCCCCTTACAACCGAGGGTACGCATTTCTCCACACTCCCTTCACCGTTTATTTTTTGCAGCATTTTTCCTAATGGCCATTCTGACTGCTGTGAGCTGATAGGTTTTTGTAATATGGGTATGCATGTCATTAAATTTTTTACAATTCATCATATTCCTACGCCTTTTTCTTTCCTCTTAAAAGAAAAAACCGTGAGTACAATATAGCTCTTGAAATTGTCTTCTTCGAAGGTAGCCCTCTTTTGAATTTTTTGGTCGATTTTTGACCCCAGAAATTTTCTGGAGGGCAGGTGTCATTTACAGAACTGCAAGTTGGTGAAAATTTAGTGACCTTTTGCAGTGGGTTCAAAGCTGCTGTTGTGGGAAACGGCCACAAGGAGGTAGCATTTCTCCATTCCCCAATCTGGGTACTAGGGCAGCAGAGCCTGTCTGGAAGTCATTGTCCTAGGTTGTAAATTGGAATGGAATTTGCCAGGAGAAATCCCCATAAGTTTATGTCTCATTACTTCTTCTTGGTTTTTAAAAGTGTTTTAATCTGGGTAAAGTTTAGAATATTGTTTGTCCTGGGTGTACACAATCTGGTTCATTTGTACATTATGTATGTCTATTAATGTACAGATCCTCTTCCCATGTAAAATATTACAGTGTTCCGTCGACCTCCCTTGCTATATGTTCGGTCTTTTTGATACATGTATATAATATGTATTTGTATATGTATAGTAACTCTAATCTTCATTTCTCAATTTCCCCCCTCCTTTCCTTTCAGATGAGCATAGTTTGTTTTCTAAGCCTGTGAGTGTCTTTCTCTTTGGAAATATGTTCATCTGTGCCAGTTATTAGATAATGCCATAAGTGATAATATAGGATATAGGTCTTTTGCTTTCCGACCTACTTCATGTTTTGTGATTATCTCCAGGCTCATCTATGGTGCCTCAAAGAGCAGTGCGTCAATGTTTTCCATGGCTAATATTCCATTGTGTACATGGACCACTTCTTCTTGGTGCATTCCTCTGTTGATGGACATTTTCGTTGCTTCCAAGTGTTGCCTATGGTAAATATTGCTGGAGTGCAGGATTGCCAGCCTGTGATTTTTGATTTTCCTTTTCTCAGGTGATAGACCCAGCAGTGGGTATGATTGATTGACTGGTATGGTAGCTCAGCGTTTACCTTTTCAAGGCACCTCAATTGTGCTTTCATTAGTGGCTCTTACCACGTCCCCCTTAGAATCGAGGGTACGCATTTCTCCACAATCACGTCAGCATTTCTTGTTTGCAGCATTTTTGTTGATGGCCATTCTGACTGGTGTGAGCTGACCGGTTTTTGTAATTTGGGTTTACATGTCTGTAAAAATTCCTACAATTCATCATTTTTCCACGCCTTTTTCTTTTCTGTTAAAAGAAAAAAGAAAAAAAGTGTGAGTATAATATACCTCTTCAAATTTTCTTTTTGGAAGGTTGCACTCTAGAATTTTTTGTTCGATTTTCGACCTCAGTATTTTTTGGAGGGCCGGTGTCATTTACAGACCTGCAATTGGTGAATAATTAGTGACCTTTTGCAGTGGGTTCAAAGCTGCTGTTGTGGGAAACGGCCACAAGGATGCAGCATTTCTCGATTCCCAAATCTGGGTACTAGGGCAGCAGAGCCGTTCTGGAAGTTGTCTGCCTAGGTTTTCAATTTGGATGGAATGCGCCAGGAAAACCCCCCATAAGTTTATGTCTCATTACTCCTAGTTCGTTGTTTTAATTTTTTCAATTGGGGTAAAGGTTAGAAGGTTGCTTGTCCAAGGTGTACACACTCTGGTTCATCTACATATTCTATATACCTATTTATGTAGAGATCCTCTTCCCGTGTAAATTATTACAGAGTGTTCCGTAATCCTTCCTTGCTATATGGTCGGTCTTTTTGATATATGTATATAATATGTATTTGTATACATATGGTAACGCTAATCTTCATGTATCCATTCCCCCCACCTTTCCTTTTAGATAAGCATAGTTTTTTTTAGTAAGTCTGTGATTGACTTCCTCTGTGGAAATATGTTCATTTGTGTCAGTTATTAGATAACGCCTATAAGTGATATCATAGGATATAGGACTTTTGCTTTCCGACTTACCTCATGTTCTGTGATTATCTCCAAGATGATCTATGGTGCCTCAAAGAGCAGTGTTTCATTGTTTTCCATGGCTAGTATTCATTGTGTACATGGACCACTTCTTCTTTATCCTTTCATCTGTTGATGGACATTTTGGTTGCCTCACTGTCTTGTCTATTGTGAAAAAGGCTGCAGTGCTGCTTTTGCAGCCCGGGTCTTCTCCATTCTGGTCTTCTCAGGTGACAGGCCCTTTGGTGCGCCTGCTGGATTGAATGGTACCTCAATTTTTCCTTTTCAACGCAGCTCCTTTCTGTTCTCATTATTAGCGTTTAACCCTTTTACATCTCACCAGCAGCTAGAGGGTACACAGTTCTCTAAAACCTCTTCAGCATTTATTGTTTGTAGACTTTTTGCCAATGGTCAGTCGACTGGTGTGAGTTGAAAACTTTTTGTAGATTAGATTGCATGAGTCTAATTCTTCCTGAGGCTGAGCTTTTATCCATTTTCCTTTCTTTAAAAAGAGAGTGAGTAAAACTTACCTCTTCATACTATCTTCGTGAACATTTTGCCTGTTTTGAATTTTTTTATCCATTCCCTACCTCAGCACAATTTTGAGGGCAGGTGTCCTTTACAGCCCTGAGTCCTTGTGAATGGTAAGTGACCATTAGCTGGGGGTTAAAAGCTGCTCTTGCGGGAATCGGCCACAAGGCGGCAGCATTTCTCCTTTACCAAATCTGGTTACTAGGGCAACAGAGCCTTACTGGAAGTGGTGTTCTAGGTTGTAAATTAGAATGGAATGTGCGAGGAAAAAGCCCTTTAAGTTTATGTCTCCTTACTTCTTGTTGGTATTTTTAACTTAATTTTTATTTTTTCTCACAGCAAACTTGATTACAATGTTTTGTTTGTTCTAGGTGTGCAAGATGTGGTTCTTTCACACATATACATATATCTATTCTTCTTCGGATCCTTTTCCCATGTAGGTTATGACACAATGTTGAGTAGTCTTCTCTTGGTATTGCGTAGGTCTTTGGTGATTCTATATTTCACATGTGTTTGTAGCTCTCTGTTAAGCTCAATATGGTAATGTATCCAATCCTCACACCTGTCCATTTGGTGAACCATAAGATTTTTAATGAATCTATGATAGTGTTTCTCTGTGGAAATATCTTTGTTTGTATCATTTTTTAGGTACCACCTATATGTGATATGATAGGATATGTGTTGTTCGCTTTCTCACTTACTCCAAGTTGCGTGATTACTTCTAGACTCATCTATGGTGCTGGAAATGGCATTGTTTCATTTTTTTCACTAGCTCATATTCCATCTGTACAGGTAGCAGTTCTTCTTTGTCCACCCATCTGTCGGTGGACTCTTTGGTTACTTCCATATCTTGGCTAT
This sequence comes from Balaenoptera ricei, assembly GCF_028023285.1. Taxonomy (NCBI): domain Eukaryota; kingdom Metazoa; phylum Chordata; class Mammalia; order Artiodactyla; family Balaenopteridae; genus Balaenoptera; species Balaenoptera ricei. The sequence goes on along the minus strand of NW_026778138.1, from coordinate 6,744 downwards.
TGTAATACTATGCAATGCAGATTTGCGTGCCTGTGTCCTTCCAATTCTGTCTTCTTAGTTTATAGGTCCAGGAATAGGTCTGCTGGATCATATGGTAGCTCAATGTTTACCATTTAAAGGCACCTCTCTTCTGTTCTCCTTAGTGTCTCTTTCCAGGTTACGTCCCACTTAAAGGGGAGGGTATGTATTTCTTCCCAGCACCTTCAGGATTTATTCTTTGTAGTTTTTGCTGATGGTTATTCTGAGTGGTGTGAGCTGATACCTCTTTGTGGTTGAATTTGCATGTGTCTCATAATGCGTTGAAATTGAGCTTTAAGGCATGTCCTTTTTTTATATTCCCGGCTGTGATTAGAGCTTATTTCTTCAAAGTGTTTTCTTAAAGTATGTGTCACCATTTGAAATATGTTGGCCATCATCTCCCTCAAGACACTTTGAGGGCAGGTTTCATTTACAGCCCTGCAGTACTTGTTCATATGAAGTGACCATTAGCTCAGGCTTTAAACCTGCTTTTGCAGGTAACGGCCAGAGAGCGGCAGCCTTTCTACGTTCCCCTTGCTGGTACTAGGGAAACAGACCTACCGGCCAGTGGTGTTCTTCGGTTATAAATTAGAGTGCAATGTGCCCGGATAAACCCACAAATGTTGATGTCTCCTTGCTTTTGTTTGTTTTTAAATTTCATTTATATTTATTATTAGAGTAATATTCCATTGTGTACGTGGACCACTTCTTCTTGGTGCATTCCTCAGTTGATGGACATTTTCATTGCTTCCAAGTGCTGGCTATGGTAAATCTTGCTGGCGTACAGGTTTGCCAGCCTGTGACTTTTTGATTCTCATTTTCTCAGGTGATAGGCCAAGCAGTGGTTGTGATTGATTGACTGGTAGCTCAATGTTTCCCTTTTCAAAGCACCTACACTGTGTTTTCATTAGCGGCTCTTTACATGCCCCCCCCCCTTACAACCGAGGGTACGCATTTCTCCACACTCCCTTCACCGTTTATTTTTTGCAGCATTTTTCCTAATGGCCATTCTGACTGCTGTGAGCTGATAGGTTTTTGTAATATGGGTATGCATGTCATTAAATTTTTTACAATTCATCATATTCCTACGCCTTTTTCTTTCCTCTTAAAAGAAAAAACCGTGAGTACAATATAGCTCTTGAAATTGTCTTCTTCGAAGGTAGCCCTCTTTTGAATTTTTTGGTCGATTTTTGACCCCAGAAATTTTCTGGAGGGCAGGTGTCATTTACAGAACTGCAAGTTGGTGAAAATTTAGTGACCTTTTGCAGTGGGTTCAAAGCTGCTGTTGTGGGAAACGGCCACAAGGAGGTAGCATTTCTCCATTCCCCAATCTGGGTACTAGGGCAGCAGAGCCTGTCTGGAAGTCATTGTCCTAGGTTGTAAATTGGAATGGAATTTGCCAGGAGAAATCCCCATAAGTTTATGTCTCATTACTTCTTCTTGGTTTTTAAAAGTGTTTTAATCTGGGTAAAGTTTAGAATATTGTTTGTCCTGGGTGTACACAATCTGGTTCATTTGTACATTATGTATGTCTATTAATGTACAGATCCTCTTCCCATGTAAAATATTACAGTGTTCCGTCGACCTCCCTTGCTATATGTTCGGTCTTTTTGATACATGTATATAATATGTATTTGTATATGTATAGTAACTCTAATCTTCATTTCTCAATTTCCCCCCTCCTTTCCTTTCAGATGAGCATAGTTTGTTTTCTAAGCCTGTGAGTGTCTTTCTCTTTGGAAATATGTTCATCTGTGCCAGTTACTAGATAATGCCATAAGTGATAATATAGGATATAGGTCTTTTGCTTTCCGACCTACTTCATGTTTTGTGATTATCTCCAGGCTCATCTATGGTGCCTCAAAGAGCAGTGCGTCAATGTTTTCCATGGCTAATATTCCATTGTGTACATGGACCACTTCTTCTTGGTGCATTCCTCTGTTGATGGACATTTTCGTTGCTTCCAAGTGTTGCCTATGGTAAATATTGCTGGAGTGCAGGATTGCCAGCCTGTGATTTTTGATTTTCCTTTTCTCAGGTGATAGACCCAGCAGTGGGTATGATTGATTGACTGGTATGGTAGCTCAGCGTTTACCTTTTCAAGGCACCTCAATTGTGCTTTCATTAGTGGCTCTTACCACGTCCCCCTTAGAATCGAGGGTACGCATTTCTCCACAATCACGTCAGCATTTCTTGTTTGCAGCATTTTTGTTGATGGCCATTCTGACTGGTGTGAGCTGACCGGTTTTTGTAATTTGGGTTTACATGTCTGTAAAAATTCCTACAATTCATCATTTTTCCACGCCTTTTTCTTTTCTGTTAAAAGAAAAAAGAAAAAAAGTGTGAGTATAATATACCTCTTCAAATTTTCTTTTTGGAAGGTTGCACTCTAGAATTTTTTGTTCGATTTTCGACCTCAGTATTTTTTGGAGGGCCGGTGTCATTTACAGACCTGCAATTGGTGAATAATTAGTGACCTTTTGCAGTGGGTTCAAAGCTGCTGTTGTGGGAAACGGCCACAAGGATGCAGCATTTCTCGATTCCCAAATCTGGGTACTAGGGCAGCAGAGCCGTTCTGGAAGTTGTCTGCCTAGGTTTTCAATTTGGATGGAATGCGCCAGGAAAACCCCCCATAAGTTTATGTCTCATTACTCCTAGTTCGTTGTTTTAATTTTTTCAATTGGGGTAAAGGTTAGAAGGTTGCTTGTCCAAGGTGTACACACTCTGGTTCATCTACATATTCTATATACCTATTTATGTAGAGATCCTCTTCCCGTGTAAATTATTACAGAGTGTTCCGTAATCCTTCCTTGCTATATGGTCGGTCTTTTTGATATATGTATATAATATGTATTTGTATACATATGGTAACGCTAATCTTCATGTATCCATTCCCCCCACCTTTCCTTTTAGATAAGCATAGTTTTTTTTAGTAAGTCTGTGATTGACTTCCTCTGTGGAAATATGTTCATTTGTGTCAGTTATTAGATAACGCCTATAAGTGATATCATAGGATATAGGACTTTTGCTTTCCGACTTACCTCATGTTCTGTGATTATCTCCAAGATGATCTATGGTGCCTCAAAGAGCAGTGTTTCATTGTTTTCCATGGCTAGTATTCATTGTGTACATGGACCACTTCTTCTTTATCCTTTCATCTGTTGATGGACATTTTGGTTGCCTCACTGTCTTGTCTATTGTGAAAAAGGCTGCAGTGCTGCTTTTGCAGCCCGGGTCTTCTCCATTCTGGTCTTCTCAGGTGACAGGCCCTTTGGTGCGCCTGCTGGATTGAATGGTACCTCAATTTTTCCTTTTCAACGCAGCTCCTTTCTGTTCTCATTATTAGCGTTTAACCCTTTTACATCTCACCAGCAGCTAGAGGGTACACAGTTCTCTAAAACCTCTTCAGCATTTATTGTTTGTAGACTTTTTGCCAATGGTCAGTCGACTGGTGTGAGTTGAAAACTTTTTGTAGATTAGATTGCATGAGTCTAATTCTTCCTGAGGCTGAGCTTTTATCCATTTTCCTTTCTTTAAAAAGAGAGTGAGTAAAACTTACCTCTTCATACTATCTTCGTGAACATTTTGCCTGTTTTGAATTTTTTTATCCATTCCCTACCTCAGCACAATTTTGAGGGCAGGTGTCCTTTACAGCCCTGAGTCCTTGTGAATGGTAAGTGACCATTAGCTGGGGGTTAAAAGCTGCTCTTGCGGGAATCGGCCACAAGGCGGCAGCATTTCTCCTTTACCAAATCTGGTTACTAGGGCAACAGAGCCTTACTGGAAGTGGTGTTCTAGGTTGTAAATTAGAATGGAATGTGCGAGGAAAAAGCCCTTTAAGTTTATGTCTCCTTACTTCTTGTTGGTATTTTTAACTTAATTTTTATTTTTTCTCACAGCAAACTTGATTACAATGTTTTGTTTGTTCTAGGTGTGCAAGATGTGGTTCTTTCACACATATACATATATCTATTCTTCTTCGGATCCTTTTCCCATGTAGGTTATGACACAATGTTGAGTAGTCTTCTCTTGGTATTGCGTAGGTCTTTGGTGATTCTATATTTCACATGTGTTTGTAGCTCTCTGTTAAGCTCAATATGGTAATGTATCCAATCCTCACACCTGTCCATTTGGTGAACCATAAGATTTTTAATGAATCTATGATAGTGTTTCTCTGTGGAAATATCTTTGTTTGTATCATTTTTTAGGTACCACCTATATGTGATATGATAGGATATGTGTTGTTCGCTTTCTCACTTACTCCAAGTTGCGTGATTACTTCTAGACTCATCTATGGTGCTGGAAATGGCATTGTTTCATTTTTTTCACTAGCTCATATTCCATCTGTACAGGTAGCAGTTCTTCTTTGTCCACCCATCTGTCGGTGGACTCTTTGGTTACTTCCATATCTTGGCTATTGTAATACTATGCAATGCAGATTTGCGTGCCTGTGTCCTTCCAATTCTGTCTTCTTAGTTTATAGGTCCAGGAATAGGTCTGCTGGATCATATGGTAGCTCAATGTTTACCATTTAAAGGCACCTCTCTTCTGTTCTCCTTAGTGTCTCTTTCCAGGTTACGTCCCACTTAAAGGGGAGGGTATGTATTTCTTCCCAGCACCTTCAGGATTTATTCTTTGTAGTTTTTGCTGATGGTTATTCTGAGTGGTGTGAGCTGATACCTCTTTGTGGTTGAATTTGCATGTGTCTCATAATGCGTTGAAATTGAGCTTTAAGGCATGTCCTTTTTTTATATTCCCGGCTGTGATTAGAGCTTATTTCTTCAAAGTGTTTTCTTAAAGTATGTGTCACCATTTGAAATATGTTGGCCATCATCTCCCTCAAGACACTTTGAGGGCAGGTTTCATTTACAGCCCTGCAGTACTTGTTCATATGAAGTGACCATTAGCTCAGGCTTTAAACCTGCTTTTGCAGGTAACGGCCAGAGAGCGGCAGCCTTTCTACGTTCCCCTTGCTGGTACTAGGGAAACAGACCTACCGGCCAGTGGTGTTCTTCGGTTATAAATTAGAGTGCAATGTGCCCGGATAAACCCACAAATGTTGATGTCTCCTTGCTTTTGTTTGTTTTTAAATTTCATTTATATTTATTATTAGAGTAATATTCCATTGTGTACGTGGACCACTTCTTCTTGGTGCATTCCTCAGTTGATGGACATTTTCATTGCTTCCAAGTGCTGGCTATGGTAAATCTTGCTGGCGTACAGGTTTGCCAGCCTGTGACTTTTTGATTCTCATTTTCTCAGGTGATAGGCCAAGCAGTGGTTGTGATTGATTGACTGGTAGCTCAATGTTTCCCTTTTCAAAGCACCTACACTGTGTTTTCATTAGCGGCTCTTTACATGCCCCCCCCCCCTTACAACCGAGGGTACGCATTTCTCCACACTCCCTTCACCGTTTATTTTTTGCAGCATTTTTCCTAATGGCCATTCTGACTGCTGTGAGCTGATAGGTTTTTGTAATATGGGTATGCATGTCATTAAATTTTTTACAATTCATCATATTCCTACGCCTTTTTCTTTCCTCTTAAAAGAAAAAACCGTGAGTACAATATAGCTCTTGAAATTGTCTTCTTCGAAGGTAGCCCTCTTTTGAATTTTTTGGTCGATTTTTGACCCCAGAAATTTTCTGGAGGGCAGGTGTCATTTACAGAACTGCAAGTTGGTGAAAATTTAGTGACCTTTTGCAGTGGGTTCAAAGCTGCTGTTGTGGGAAACGGCCACAAGGAGGTAGCATTTCTCCATTCCCCAATCTGGGTACTAGGGCAGCAGAGCCTGTCTGGAAGTCATTGTCCTAGGTTGTAAATTGGAATGGAATTTGCCAGGAGAAATCCCCATAAGTTTATGTCTCATTACTTCTTCTTGGTTTTTAAAAGTGTTTTAATCTGGGTAAAGTTTAGAATATTGTTTGTCCTGGGTGTACACAATCTGGTTCATTTGTACATTATGTATGTCTATTAATGTACAGATCCTCTTCCCATGTAAAATATTACAGTGTTCCGTCGACCTCCCTTGCTATATGTTCGGTCTTTTTGATACATGTATATAATATGTATTTGTATATGTATAGTAACTCTAATCTTCATTTCTCAATTTCCCCCCTCCTTTCCTTTCAGATGAGCATAGTTTGTTTTCTAAGCCTGTGAGTGTCTTTCTCTTTGGAAATATGTTCATCTGTGCCAGTTATTAGATAATGCCATAAGTGATAATATAGGATATAGGTCTTTTGCTTTCCGACCTACTTCATGTTTTGTGATTATCTCCAGGCTCATCTATGGTGCCTCAAAGAGCAGTGCGTCAATGTTTTCCATGGCTAATATTCCATTGTGTACATGGACCACTTCTTCTTGGTGCATTCCTCTGTTGATGGACATTTTCGTTGCTTCCAAGTGTTGCCTATGGTAAATATTGCTGGAGTGCAGGATTGCCAGCCTGTGATTTTTGATTTTCCTTTTCTCAGGTGATAGACCCAGCAGTGGGTATGATTGATTGACTGGTATGGTAGCTCAGCGTTTACCTTTTCAAGGCACCTCAATTGTGCTTTCATTAGTGGCTCTTACCACGTCCCCCTTAGAATCGAGGGTACGCATTTCTCCACAATCACGTCAGCATTTCTTGTTTGCAGCATTTTTGTTGATGGCCATTCTGACTGGTGTGAGCTGACCGGTTTTTGTAATTTGGGTTTACATGTCTGTAAAAATTCCTACAATT
>NW_026778137.1:0-31166 GCF_028023285.1 Balaenoptera ricei | reverse complement strand
TTAACCCGTACCCTAAACCGAGCCCTAACCCTAACCCTAACCCTAACCCTAACCCTAACCCTAACCCATACCCTACGCCGTACCCGCACCCCTCCCCGTACCCGTACCCTAAGCCGTACCCTAACCCTAACCCTATGCCTAAACCTAACCCTAGGCTACCCTTGACTGCTTCTGCCTCCAATAGATTTCCTAAGCACTAGTGTTTTAAGGAACAGCTTAAAAAGAGAATCCTAATGTGATTTCTTTATAATGGGTGTGTTCGTTATCTTATCCCAGTGTCTAAACTCTTCTCCATGGCTGGACCCCCAAATAATATTCCTTTACGTGCTAAGGGGTATCTAGAGAGTGGGATAGGTTTAATAACTACCCTAACCCTAACGCGTATCCTAACCCTAACCCCTACCCTAACCCTAACACGTACCCTATTCCTAACCCGTACCTTAAACCGAGCCCTAACCCTATCACTAACCCTAACCCTAACCCTAACCCATACCCTACGCCGTACCCGCACCAGTCCCAAATCCGTACCCTAAGCCGTACCCTAACCCTAACCCTAAGCCTAACCCTAACCCTAGGCTACCCTTGACTGCTTCTGCCTCCAATAGATTTCCTAAGCACTAGTGTTTTAAGGAACAGCTTAAAAAGAGAATCCTAATGTGATTTCTTTGTAATGGGTGTGTTCCTTATCCCAGTGTCTAAACTCTTCTCCATGGCTGGACCCCCAAATAATATTCCTTTACGTGCTAAGGAGTGTCTAGAGAGTGGGATAGGTTTAATAACTACCCTAACCCTAACACGTACCCTAACCCTAACCCCTACCCTAACCCTAACACGTACCCTAACCCTAACCCCTACCCTAACCCTAACACGTACCCTAATCCTAACCCGTACCCTAAACCGAGCCCTAACCCTAACACTAACCCTAACCCTAATCCTAACCCATACCCTACGCCGTACCCGCACCCCTCCCCGAACCCGTATCCTAAGCCGTACCCTAAGCCTAACCCTAAGCCTAACCCTAACCCTAGGCTACCCTTGACTGCTTCTGCCTCCAATAGATTTCCTAAGCACTAGTGTTTTAAGGAACAGCATAAAAAGAGAATCCTAATGTGATTTCTTTATAATGGGTGTGTTCCTTATCTTATCCTAGTGTCTAAACTCTTCTCCATGGCTGGACCCCCAAATAATATTCCTTTACGTGCTAAGGGGTATCTAGAGAGTGGGATAGGTTTAATAACTACCCTAACCCTAACGCGTACCCTAACCCTAACCCCTACCCTAACCCTAACACGTACCCTAATCCTAACCCGTACCTAAACCGAGCCCTAACCCTAACACTAACCCTAACCCTAACCCTAACCCATACCCTACGCCGTACCCGCACCCCTCCCGTACCCGTACCCTAAGCCGTACCCTAACCCTAACCCTATGCCTAAACCTAACCCTAGGCTACCCTTGACTGCTTCTGCCTCCAATAGATTTCCTAAGCACTAGTGTTTTAAGGAACAGCTTAAAAAGAGAATCCTAATGTGATTTCTTTATAATGGGTGTGTTCGTTATCTTATCCCAGTGTCTAAACTCTTCTCCATGGCTGGACCCCCAAATAATATTCCTTTACGTGCTAAGGGGTATCTAGAGAGTGGGATAGGTTTAATAACTACCCTAACCCTAACGCGTATCCTAACCCTAACCCCTACCCTAACCCTAACACGTACCCTATTCCTAACCCGTACCTTAAACCGAGCCCTAACCCTATCACTAACCCTAACCCTAACCCTAACCCATACCCTACGCCGTACCCGCACCAGTCCCCAAATCCGTACCCTAAGCCGTACCCTAACCCTAACCCTAAGCCTAACCCTAACCCTAGGCTACCCTTGACTGCTTCTGCCTCCAATAGATTTCCTAAGCACTAGTGTTTTAAGGAACAGCTTAAAAGAGAATCCTAATGTGATTTCTTTGTAATGGGTGTATTCCTTATCCAGTGTCTAAACTCTTCTCCATGGCTGGACCCCCAAATAATATTCCTTTACGTGCTAAGGAGTGTCTAGAGAGTGGGATAGGTTTAATAACTACCCTAACCCTAACACGTACCCTAACCCTAACCCCTACCCTACCCTAACACGTACCCTAACCCTAACCCCTACCCTAACCCTAACACGTACCCTAATCCTAACCCGTACCCTAAACCGAGCCCTAACCCTAACCCTAACCCTAACCCTAACCCTAACCCATACCCTACGCCGTACCCGCACCCCTCCCCGTACCCGTACCCTAAGCCGTACCCTAACCCTAACCCTATGCCTAAACCTAACCCTAGGCTACCCTTGACTGCTTCTGCCTCCAATAGATTTCCTAAGCACTAGTGTTTTAAGGAACAGCTTAAAAAGAGAATCCTAATGTGATTTCTTTATAATGGGTGTGTTCGTTATCTTATCCCAGTGTCTAAACTCTTCTCCATGGCTGGACCCCCAAATAATATTCCTTTACGTGCTAAGGGGTATCTAGAGAGTGGGATAGGTTTAATAACTACCCTAACCCTAACGCGTATCCTAACCCTAACCCCTACCCTAACCCTAACACGTACCCTATTCCTAACCCGTACCTTAAACCGAGCCCTAACCCTATCACTAACCCTAACCCTAACCCTAACCCATACCCTACGCCGTACCCGCACCAGTCCCCAAATCCGTACCCTAAGCCGTACCCTAACCCTAACCCTAAGCCTAACCCTAACCCTAGGCTACCCTTGACTGCTTCTGCCTCCAATAGATTTCCTAAGCACTAGTGTTTTAAGGAACAGCTTAAAAAGAGAATCCTAATGTGATTCCTTTGTAATGGGTGTGTTCCTTATCCCAGTGTCTAAACTCTTCTCCATGGCTGGACCCCCAAATAATATTCCTTTACGTGCTAAGGAGTGTCTAGAGAGTGGGATAGGTTTAATAACTACCCTAACCCTAACACGTACCCTAACCCTAACCCCTACCCTAACCCTAACACGTACCCTAACCCTAACCCCTACCCTAACCCTAACACGTACCCTAATCCTAACCCGTACCCTAAACCGAGCCCTAACCCTAACACTAACCCTAACCCTAATCCTAACCCATACCCTACGCCGTACCCGCACCCCTCCCCGAACCCGTATCCTAAGCCGTACCCTAAGCCTAACCCTAAGCCTAACCCTAACCCTAGGCTACCCTTGACTGCTTCTGCCTCCAATAGATTTCCTAAGCACTAGTGTTTTAAGGAACAGCATAAAAAGAGAATCCTAATGTGATTTCTTTATAATGGGTGTGTTCCTTATCTTATCCTAGTGTCTAAACTCTTCTCCATGGCTGGACCCCCAAATAATATTCCTTTACGTGCTAAGGGGTATCTAGAGAGTGGGATAGGTTTAATAACTACCCTAACCCTAACGCGTACCCTAACCCTAACCCCTACCCTAACCCTAACACGTACCCTAATCCTAACCCGTACCCTAAACCGAGCCCTAACCCTAACACTAACCCTAACCCTAACCCTAACCCATACCCTACGCCGTACCCGCACCCCTCCCCGTACCCGTACCCTAAGCCGTACCCTAACCCTAACCCTATGCCTAAACCTAACCCTAGGCTACCCTTGACTGCTTCTGCCTCCAATAGATTTCCTAAGCACTAGTGTTTTAAGGAACAGCTTAAAAAGAGAATCCTAATGTGATTTCTTTATAATGGGTGTGTTCGTTATCTTATCCCAGTGTCTAAACTCTTCTCCATGGCTGGACCCCCAAATAATATTCCTTTACGTGCTAAGGGGTATCTAGAGAGTGGGATAGGTTTAATAACTACCCTAACCCTAACGCGTATCCTAACCCTAACCCCTACCCTAACCCTAACACGTACCCTATTCCTAACCCGTACCTTAAACCGAGCCCTAACCCTATCACTAACCCTAACCCTAACCCTAACCCATACCCTACGCCGTACCCGCACCAGTCCCCAAATCCGTACCCTAAGCCGTACCCTAACCCTAACCCTAAGCCTAACCCTAACCCTAGGCTACCCTTGACTGCTTCTGCCTCCAATAGATTTCCTAAGCACTAGTGTTTTAAGGAACAGCTTAAAAAGAGAATCCTAATGTGATTTCTTTGTAATGGGTGTATTCCTTATCCCAGTGTCTAAACTCTTCTCCATGGCTGGACCCCCAAATAATATTCCTTTACGTGCTAAGGAGTGTCTAGAGAGTGGGATAGGTTTAATAACTACCCTAACCCTAACACGTACCCTAACCCTAACCCCTACCCTAACCCTAACACGTACCCTAACCCTAACCCCTACCCTAACCCTAACACGTACCCTAATCCTAACCCGTACCCTAAACCGAGCCCTAACCCTAACCCTAACCCTAACCCTAACCCTAACCCTAACCCATACCCTACGCCGTACCCGCACCCCTCCCCGTACCCGTACCCTAAGCCGTACCCTAACCCTAACCCTATGCCTAAACCTAACCCTAGGCTACCCTTGACTGCTTCTGCCTCCAATAGATTTCCTAAGCACTAGTGTTTTAAGGAACAGCTTAAAAAGAGAATCCTAATGTGATTTCTTTATAATGGGTGTGTTCGTTATCTTATCCCAGTGTCTAAACTCTTCTCCATGGCTGGACCCCCAAATAATATTCCTTTACGTGCTAAGGGGTATCTAGAGAGTGGGATAGGTTTAATAACTACCCTAACCCTAACGCGTATCCTAACCCTAACCCCTACCCTAACCCTAACACGTACCCTATTCCTAACCCGTACCTTAAACCGAGCCCTAACCCTATCACTAACCCTAACCCTAACCCTAACCCATACCCTACGCCGTACCCGCACCAGTCCCCAAATCCGTACCCTAAGCCGTACCCTAACCCTAACCCTAAGCCTAACCCTAACCCTAGGCTACCCTTGACTGCTTCTGCCTCCAATAGATTTCCTAAGCACTAGTGTTTTAAGGAACAGCTTAAAAAGAGAATCCTAATGTGATTTCTTTGTAATGGGTGTGTTCCTTATCCCAGTGTCTAAACTCTTCTCCATGGCTGGACCCCCAAATAATATTCCTTTACGTGCTAAGGAGTGTCTAGAGAGTGGGATAGGTTTAATAACTACCCTAACCCTAACACGTACCCTAACCCTAACCCCTACCCTAACCCTAACACGTACCCTAACCCTAACCCCTACCCTAACCCTAACACGTACCCTAATCCTAACCCGTACCCTAAACCGAGCCCTAACCCTAACACTAACCCTAACCCTAATCCTAACCCATACCCTACGCCGTACCCGCACCCCTCCCCGAACCCGTATCCTAAGCCGTACCCTAAGCCTAACCCTAAGCCTAACCCTAACCCTAGGCTACCCTTGACTGCTTCTGCCTCCAATAGATTTCCTAAGCACTAGTGTTTTAAGGAACAGCATAAAAAGAGAATCCTAATGTGATTTCTTTATAATGGGTGTGTTCCTTATCTTATCCTAGTGTCTAAACTCTTCTCCATGGCTGGACCCCCAAATAATATTCCTTTACGTGCTAAGGGGTATCTAGAGAGTGGGATAGGTTTAATAACTACCCTAACCCTAACGCGTACCCTAACCCTAACCCCTACCCTAACCCTAACACGTACCCTAATCCTAACCCGTACCCTAAACCGAGCCCTAACCCTAACACTAACCCTAACCCTAACCCTAACCCATACCCTACGCCGTACCCGCACCCCTCCCCGTACCCGTACCCTAAGCCGTACCCTAACCCTAACCCTATGCCTAAACCTAACCCTAGGCTACCCTTGACTGCTTCTGCCTCCAATAGATTTCCTAAGCACTAGTGTTTTAAGGAACAGCTTAAAAAGAGAATCCTAATGTGATTTCTTTATAATGGGTGTGTTCGTTATCTTATCCCAGTGTCTAAACTCTTCTCCATGGCTGGACCCCCAAATAATATTCCTTTACGTGCTAAGGGGTATCTAGAGAGTGGGATAGGTTTAATAACTACCCTAACCCTAACGCGTATCCTAACCCTAACCCCTACCCTAACCCTAACACGTACCCTATTCCTAACCCGTACCTTAAACCGAGCCCTAACCCTATCACTAACCCTAACCCTAACCCTAACCCATACCCTACGCCGTACCCGCACCAGTCCCCAAATCCGTACCCTAAGCCGTACCCTAACCCTAACCCTAAGCCTAACCCTAACCCTAGGCTACCCTTGACTGCTTCTGCCTCCAATAGATTTCCTAAGCACTAGTGTTTTAAGGAACAGCTTAAAAAGAGAATCCTAATGTGATTTCTTTGTAATGGGTGTATTCCTTATCCCAGTGTCTAAACTCTTCTCCATGGCTGGACCCCCAAATAATATTCCTTTACGTGCTAAGGAGTGTCTAGAGAGTGGGATAGGTTTAATAACTACCCTAACCCTAACACGTACCCTAACCCTAACCCCTACCCTAACCCTAACACGTACCCTAACCCTAACCCCTACCCTAACCCTAACACGTACCCTAATCCTAACCCGTACCCTAAACCGAGCCCTAACCCTAACCCTAACCCTAACCCTAACCCTAACCCATACCCTACGCCGTACCCGCACCCCTCCCCGTACCCGTACCCTAAGCCGTACCCTAACCCTAACCCTATGCCTAAACCTAACCCTAGGCTACCCTTGACTGCTTCTGCCTCCAATAGATTTCCTAAGCACTAGTGTTTTAAGGAACAGCTTAAAAAGAGAATCCTAATGTGATTTCTTTATAATGGGTGTGTTCGTTATCTTATCCCAGTGTCTAAACTCTTCTCCATGGCTGGACCCCCAAATAATATTCCTTTACGTGCTAAGGGGTATCTAGAGAGTGGGATAGGTTTAATAACTACCCTAACCCTAACGCGTATCCTAACCCTAACCCCTACCCTAACCCTAACACGTACCCTATTCCTAACCCGTACCTTAAACCGAGCCCTAACCCTATCACTAACCCTAACCCTAACCCTAACCCATACCCTACGCCGTACCCGCACCAGTCCCCAAATCCGTACCCTAAGCCGTACCCTAACCCTAACCCTAAGCCTAACCCTAACCCTAGGCTACCCTTGACTGCTTCTGCCTCCAATAGATTTCCTAAGCACTAGTGTTTTAAGGAACAGCTTAAAAAGAGAATCCTAATGTGATTTCTTTGTAATGGGTGTGTTCCTTATCCCAGTGTCTAAACTCTTCTCCATGGCTGGACCCCCAAATAATATTCCTTTACGTGCTAAGGAGTGTCTAGAGAGTGGGATAGGTTTAATAACTACCCTAACCCTAACACGTACCCTAACCCTAACCCCTACCCTAACCCTAACACGTACCCTAACCCTAACCCCTACCCTAACCCTAACACGTACCCTAATCCTAACCCGTACCCTAAACCGAGCCCTAACCCTAACACTAACCCTAACCCTAATCCTAACCCATACCCTACGCCGTACCCGCACCCCTCCCCGAACCCGTATCCTAAGCCGTACCCTAAGCCTAACCCTAAGCCTAACCCTAACCCTAGGCTACCCTTGACTGCTTCTGCCTCCAATAGATTTCCTAAGCACTAGTGTTTTAAGGAACAGCATAAAAAGAGAATCCTAATGTGATTTCTTTATAATGGGTGTGTTCCTTATCTTATCCTAGTGTCTAAACTCTTCTCCATGGCTGGACCCCCAAATAATATTCCTTTACGTGCTAAGGGGTATCTAGAGAGTGGGATAGGTTTAATAACTACCCTAACCCTAACGCGTACCCTAACCCTAACCCCTACCCTAACCCTAACACGTACCCTAATCCTAACCCGTACCCTAAACCGAGCCCTAACCCTAACACTAACCCTAACCCTAACCCTAACCCATACCCTACGCCGTACCCGCACCCCTCCCCGTACCCGTACCCTAAGCCGTACCCTAACCCTAACCCTATGCCTAAACCTAACCCTAGGCTACCCTTGACTGCTTCTGCCTCCAATAGATTTCCTAAGCACTAGTGTTTTAAGGAACAGCTTAAAAAGAGAATCCTAATGTGATTTCTTTATAATGGGTGTGTTCGTTATCTTATCCCAGTGTCTAAACTCTTCTCCATGGCTGGACCCCCAAATAATATTCCTTTACGTGCTAAGGGGTATCTAGAGAGTGGGATAGGTTTAATAACTACCCTAACCCTAACGCGTATCCTAACCCTAACCCCTACCCTAACCCTAACACGTACCCTATTCCTAACCCGTACCTTAAACCGAGCCCTAACCCTATCACTAACCCTAACCCTAACCCTAACCCATACCCTACGCCGTACCCGCACCAGTCCCCAAATCCGTACCCTAAGCCGTACCCTAACCCTAACCCTAAGCCTAACCCTAACCCTAGGCTACCCTTGACTGCTTCTGCCTCCAATAGATTTCCTAAGCACTAGTGTTTTAAGGAACAGCTTAAAAAGAGAATCCTAATGTGATTTCTTTGTAATGGGTGTATTCCTTATCCCAGTGTCTAAACTCTTCTCCATGGCTGGACCCCCAAATAATATTCCTTTACGTGCTAAGGAGTGTCTAGAGAGTGGGATAGGTTTAATAACTACCCTAACCCTAACACGTACCCTAACCCTAACCCCTACCCTAACCCTAACACGTACCCTAACCCTAACCCCTACCCTAACCCTAACACGTACCCTAATCCTAACCCGTACCCTAAACCGAGCCCTAACCCTAACCCTAACCCTAACCCTAACCCTAACCCATACCCTACGCCGTACCCGCACCCCTCCCCGTACCCGTACCCTAAGCCGTACCCTAACCCTAACCCTATGCCTAAACCTAACCCTAGGCTACCCTTGACTGCTTCTGCCTCCAATAGATTTCCTAAGCACTAGTGTTTTAAGGAACAGCTTAAAAAGAGAATCCTAATGTGATTTCTTTATAATGGGTGTGTTCGTTATCTTATCCCAGTGTCTAAACTCTTCTCCATGGCTGGACCCCCAAATAATATTCCTTTACGTGCTAAGGGGTATCTAGAGAGTGGGATAGGTTTAATAACTACCCTAACCCTAACGCGTATCCTAACCCTAACCCCTACCCTAACCCTAACACGTACCCTATTCCTAACCCGTACCTTAAACCGAGCCCTAACCCTATCACTAACCCTAACCCTAACCCTAACCCATACCCTACGCCGTACCCGCACCAGTCCCCAAATCCGTACCCTAAGCCGTACCCTAACCCTAACCCTAAGCCTAACCCTAACCCTAGGCTACCCTTGACTGCTTCTGCCTCCAATAGATTTCCTAAGCACTAGTGTTTTAAGGAACAGCTTAAAAAGAGAATCCTAATGTGATTTCTTTGTAATGGGTGTGTTCCTTATCCCAGTGTGTAAACTCTTCTCCATGGCTGGACCCCCAAATAATATTCCTTTACGTGCTAAGGAGTGTCTAGAGAGTGGGATAGGTTTAATAACTACCCTAACCCTAACACGTACCCTAACCCTAACCCCTACCCTAACCCTAACACGTACCCTAACCCTAACCCCTACCCTAACCCTAACACGTACCCTAATCCTAACCCGTACCCTAAACCGAGCCCTAACCCTAACACTAACCCTAACCCTAATCCTAACCCATACCCTACGCCGTACCCGCACCCCTCCCCGAACCCGTATCCTAAGCCGTACCCTAAGCCTAACCCTAAGCCTAACCCTAACCCTAGGCTACCCTTGACTGCTTCTGCCTCCAATAGATTTCCTAAGCACTAGTGTTTTAAGGAACAGCATAAAAAGAGAATCCTAATGTGATTTCTTTATAATGGGTGTGTTCCTTATCTTATCCTAGTGTCTAAACTCTTCTCCATGGCTGGACCCACAAATAATATTCCTTTACGTGCTAAGGGGTATCTAGAGAGTGGGATAGGTTTAATAACTACCCTAACCCTAACGCGTACCCTAACCCTAACCCCTACCCTAACCCTAACACGTACCCTAATCCTAACCCGTACCCTAAACCGAGCCCTAACCCTAACACTAACCCTAACCCTAACCCTAACCCATACCCTACGCCGTACCCGCACCCCTCCCCGTACCCGTACCCTAAGCCGTACCCTAACCCTAACCCTATGCCTAAACCTAACCCTAGGCTACCCTTGACTGCTTCTGCCTCCAATAGATTTCCTAAGCACTAGTGTTTTAAGGAACAGCTTAAAAAGAGAATCCTAATGTGATTTCTTTATAATGGGTGTGTTCGTTATCTTATCCCAGTGTCTAAACTCTTCTCCATGGCTGGACCCCCAAATAATATTCCTTTACGTGCTAAGGGGTATCTAGAGAGTGGGATAGGTTTAATAACTACCCTAACCCTAACGCGTATCCTAACCCTAACCCCTACCCTAACCCTAACACGTACCCTATTCCTAACCCGTACCTTAAACCGAGCCCTAACCCTATCACTAACCCTAACCCTAACCCTAACCCATACCCTACGCCGTACCCGCACCAGTCCCCAAATCCGTACCCTAAGCCGTACCCTAACCCTAACCCTAAGCCTAACCCTAACCCTAGGCTACCCTTGACTGCTTCTGCCTCCAATAGATTTCCTAAGCACTAGTGTTTTAAGGAACAGCTTAAAAAGAGAATCCTAATGTGATTTCTTTGTAATGGGTGTATTCCTTATCCCAGTGTCTAAACTCTTCTCCATGGCTGGACCCCCAAATAATATTCCTTTACGTGCTAAGGAGTGTCTAGAGAGTGGGATAGGTTTAATAACTACCCTAACCCTAACACGTACCCTAACCCTAACCCCTACCCTAACCCTAACACGTACCCTAACCCTAACCCCTACCCTAACCCTAACACGTACCCTAATCCTAACCCGTACCCTAAACCGAGCCCTAACCCTAACCCTAACCCTAACCCTAACCCTAACCCTAACCCATACCCTACGCCGTACCCGCACCCCTCCCCGTACCCGTACCCTAAGCCGTACCCTAACCCTAACCCTATGCCTAAACCTAACCCTAGGCTACCCTTGACTGCTTCTGCCTCCAATAGATTTCCTAAGCACTAGTGTTTTAAGGAACAGCTTAAAAAGAGAATCCTAATGTGATTTCTTTATAATGGGTGTGTTCGTTATCTTATCCCAGTGTCTAAACTCTTCTCCATGGCTGGACCCCCAAATAATATTCCTTTACGTGCTAAGGGGTATCTAGAGAGTGGGATAGGTTTAATAACTACCCTAACCCTAACGCGTATCCTAACCCTAACCCCTACCCTAACCCTAACACGTACCCTATTCCTAACCCGTACCTTAAACCGAGCCCTAACCCTATCACTAACCCTAACCCTAACCCTAACCCATACCCTACGCCGTACCCGCACCAGTCCCCAAATCCGTACCCTAAGCCGTACCCTAACCCTAACCCTAAGCCTAACCCTAACCCTAGGCTACCCTTGACTGCTTCTGCCTCCAATAGATTTCCTAAGCACTAGTGTTTTAAGGAACAGCTTAAAAAGAGAATCCTAATGTGATTTCTTTGTAATGGGTGTGTTCCTTATCCCAGTGTCTAAACTCTTCTCCATGGCTGGACCCCCAAATAATATTCCTTTACGTGCTAAGGAGTGTCTAGAGAGTGGGATAGGTTTAATAACTACCCTAACCCTAACACGTACCCTAACCCTAACCCCTACCCTAACCCTAACACGTACCCTAACCCTAACCCCTACCCTAACCCTAACACGTACCCTAATCCTAACCCGTACCCTAAACCGAGCCCTAACCCTAACACTAACCCTAACCCTAATCCTAACCCATACCCTACGCCGTACCCGCACCCCTCCCCGAACCCGTATCCTAAGCCGTACCCTAAGCCTAACCCTAAGCCTAACCCTAACCCTAGGCTACCCTTGACTGCTTCTGCCTCCAATAGATTTCCTAAGCACTAGTGTTTTAAGGAACAGCATAAAAAGAGAATCCTAATGTGATTTCTTTATAATGGGTGTGTTCCTTATCTTATCCTAGTGTCTAAACTCTTCTCCATGGCTGGACCCCCAAATAATATTCCTTTACGTGCTAAGGGGTATCTAGAGAGTGGGATAGGTTTAATAACTACCCTAACCCTAACGCGTACCCTAACCCTAACCCCTACCCTAACCCTAACACGTACCCTAATCCTAACCCGTACCCTAAACCGAGCCCTAACCCTAACACTAACCCTAACCCTAACCCTAACCCATACCCTACGCCGTACCCGCACCCCTCCCCGTACCCGTACCCTAAGCCGTACCCTAACCCTAACCCTATGCCTAAACCTAACCCTAGGCTACCCTTGACTGCTTCTGCCTCCAATAGATTTCCTAAGCACTAGTGTTTTAAGGAACAGCTTAAAAAGAGAATCCTAATGTGATTTCTTTATAATGGGTGTGTTCGTTATCTTATCCCAGTGTCTAAACTCTTCTCCATGGCTGGACCCCCAAATAATATTCCTTTACGTGCTAAGGGGTATCTAGAGAGTGGGATAGGTTTAATAACTACCCTAACCCTAACGCGTATCCTAACCCTAACCCCTACCCTAACCCTAACACGTACCCTATTCCTAACCCGTACCTTAAACCGAGCCCTAACCCTATCACTAACCCTAACCCTAACCCTAACCCATACCCTACGCCGTACCCGCACCAGTCCCCAAATCCGTACCCTAAGCCGTACCCTAACCCTAACCCTAAGCCTAACCCTAACCCTAGGCTACCCTTGACTGCTTCTGCCTCCAATAGATTTCCTAAGCACTAGTGTTTTAAGGAACAGCTTAAAAAGAGAATCCTAATGTGATTTCTTTGTAATGGGTGTATTCCTTATCCCAGTGTCTAAACTCTTCTCCATGGCTGGACCCCCAAATAATATTCCTTTACGTGCTAAGGAGTGTCTAGAGAGTGGGATAGGTTTAATAACTACCCTAACCCTAACACGTACCCTAACCCTAACCCCTACCCTAACCCTAACACGTACCCTAACCCTAACCCCTACCCTAACCCTAACACGTACCCTAATCCTAACCCGTACCCTAAACCGAGCCCTAACCCTAACCCTAACCCTAACCCTAACCCTAACCCATACCCTACGCCGTACCCGCACCCCTCCCCGTACCCGTACCCTAAGCCGTACCCTAACCCTAACCCTATGCCTAAACCTAACCCTAGGCTACCCTTGACTGCTTCTGCCTCCAATAGATTTCCTAAGCACTAGTGTTTTAAGGAACAGCTTAAAAAGAGAATCCTAATGTGATTTCTTTATAATGGGTGTGTTCGTTATCTTATCCCAGTGTCTAAACTCTTCTCCATGGCTGGACCCCCAAATAATATTCCTTTACGTGCTAAGGGGTATCTAGAGAGTGGGATAGGTTTAATAACTACCCTAACCCTAACGCGTATCCTAACCCTAACCCCTACCCTAACCCTAACACGTACCCTATTCCTAACCCGTACCTTAAACCGAGCCCTAACCCTATCACTAACCCTAACCCTAACCCTAACCCATACCCTACGCCGTACCCGCACCAGTCCCCAAATCCGTACCCTAAGCCGTACCCTAACCCTAACCCTAAGCCTAACCCTAACCCTAGGCTACCCTTGACTGCTTCTGCCTCCAATAGATTTCCTAAGCACTAGTGTTTTAAGGAACAGCTTAAAAAGAGAATCCTAATGTGATTCCTTTGTAATGGGTGTGTTCCTTATCCCAGTGTCTAAACTCTTCTCCATGGCTGGACCCCCAAATAATATTCCTTTACGTGCTAAGGAGTGTCTAGAGAGTGGGATAGGTTTAATAACTACCCTAACCCTAACACGTACCCTAACCCTAACCCCTACCCTAACCCTAACACGTACCCTAACCCTAACCCCTACCCTAACCCTAACACGTACCCTAATCCTAACCCGTACCCTAAACCGAGCCCTAACCCTAACACTAACCCTAACCCTAATCCTAACCCATACCCTACGCCGTACCCGCACCCCTCCCCGAACCCGTATCCTAAGCCGTACCCTAAGCCTAACCCTAAGCCTAACCCTAACCCTAGGCTACCCTTGACTGCTTCTGCCTCCAATAGATTTCCTAAGCACTAGTGTTTTAAGGAACAGCATAAAAAGAGAATCCTAATGTGATTTCTTTATAATGGGTGTGTTCCTTATCTTATCCTAGTGTCTAAACTCTTCTCCATGGCTGGACCCCCAAATAATATTCCTTTACGTGCTAAGGGGTATCTAGAGAGTGGGATAGGTTTAATAACTACCCTAACCCTAACGCGTACCCTAACCCTAACCCCTACCCTAACCCTAACACGTACCCTAATCCTAACCCGTACCCTAAACCGAGCCCTAACCCTAACACTAACCCTAACCCTAACCCTAACCCATACCCTACGCCGTACCCGCACCCCTCCCCGTACCCGTACCCTAAGCCGTACCCTAACCCTAACCCTATGCCTAAACCTAACCCTAGGCTACCCTTGACTGCTTCTGCCTCCAATAGATTTCCTAAGCACTAGTGTTTTAAGGAACAGCTTAAAAAGAGAATCCTAATGTGATTTCTTTATAATGGGTGTGTTCGTTATCTTATCCCAGTGTCTAAACTCTTCTCCATGGCTGGACCCCCAAATAATATTCCTTTACGTGCTAAGGGGTATCTAGAGAGTGGGATAGGTTTAATAACTACCCTAACCCTAACGCGTATCCTAACCCTAACCCCTACCCTAACCCTAACACGTACCCTATTCCTAACCCGTACCTTAAACCGAGCCCTAACCCTATCACTAACCCTAACCCTAACCCTAACCCATACCCTACGCCGTACCCGCACCAGTCCCCAAATCCGTACCCTAAGCCGTACCCTAACCCTAACCCTAAGCCTAACCCTAACCCTAGGCTACCCTTGACTGCTTCTGCCTCCAATAGATTTCCTAAGCACTAGTGTTTTAAGGAACAGCTTAAAAAGAGAATCCTAATGTGATTTCTTTGTAATGGGTGTATTCCTTATCCCAGTGTCTAAACTCTTCTCCATGGCTGGACCCCCAAATAATATTCCTTTACGTGCTAAGGAGTGTCTAGAGAGTGGGATAGGTTTAATAACTACCCTAACCCTAACACGTACCCTAACCCTAACCCCTACCCTAACCCTAACACGTACCCTAACCCTAACCCCTACCCTAACCCTAACACGTACCCTAATCCTAACCCGTACCCTAAACCGAGCCCTAACCCTAACCCTAACCCTAACCCTAACCCTAACCCATACCCTACGCCGTACCCGCACCCCTCCCCGTACCCGTACCCTAAGCCGTACCCTAACCCTAACCCTATGCCTAAACCTAACCCTAGGCTACCCTTGACTGCTTCTGCCTCCAATAGATTTCCTAAGCACTAGTGTTTTAAGGAACAGCTTAAAAAGAGAATCCTAATGTGATTTCTTTATAATGGGTGTGTTCGTTATCTTATCCCAGTGTCTAAACTCTTCTCCATGGCTGGACCCCCAAATAATATTCCTTTACGTGCTAAGGGGTATCTAGAGAGTGGGATAGGTTTAATAACTACCCTAACCCTAACGCGTATCCTAACCCTAACCCCTACCCTAACCCTAACACGTACCCTATTCCTAACCCGTACCTTAAACCGAGCCCTAACCCTATCACTAACCCTAACCCTAACCCTAACCCATACCCTACGCCGTACCCGCACCAGTCCCCAAATCCGTACCCTAAGCCGTACCCTAACCCTAACCCTAAGCCTAACCCTAACCCTAGGCTACCCTTGACTGCTTCTGCCTCCAATAGATTTCCTAAGCACTAGTGTTTTAAGGAACAGCTTAAAAAGAGAATCCTAATGTGATTTCTTTGTAATGGGTGTGTTCCTTATCCCAGTGTCTAAACTCTTCTCCATGGCTGGACCCCCAAATAATATTCCTTTACGTGCTAAGGAGTGTCTAGAGAGTGGGATAGGTTTAATAACTACCCTAACCCTAACACGTACCCTAACCCTAACCCCTACCCTAACCCTAACACGTACCCTAACCCTAACCCCTACCCTAACCCTAACACGTACCCTAATCCTAACCCGTACCCTAAACCGAGCCCTAACCCTAACACTAACCCTAACCCTAATCCTAACCCATACCCTACGCCGTACCCGCACCCCTCCCCGAACCCGTATCCTAAGCCGTACCCTAAGCCTAACCCTAAGCCTAACCCTAACCCTAGGCTACCCTTGACTGCTTCTGCCTCCAATAGATTTCCTAAGCACTAGTGTTTTAAGGAACAGCATAAAAAGAGAATCCTAATGTGATTTCTTTATAATGGGTGTGTTCCTTATCTTATCCTAGTGTCTAAACTCTTCTCCATGGCTGGACCCCCAAATAATATTCCTTTACGTGCTAAGGGGTATCTAGAGAGTGGGATAGGTTTAATAACTACCCTAACCCTAACGCGTATCCTAACCCTAACCCCTACCCTAACCCTAACACGTACCCTATTCCTAACCCGTACCTTAAACCGAGCCCTAACCCTATCACTAACCCTAACCCTAACCCTAACCCATACCCTACGCCGTACCCGCACCAGTCCCCAAATCCGTACCCTAAGCCGTACCCTAACCCTAACCCTAAGCCTAACCCTAACCCTAGGCTACCCTTGACTGCTTCTGCCTCCAATAGATTTCCTAAGCACTAGTGTTTTAAGGAACAGCTTAAAAAGAGAATCCTAATGTGATTTCTTTGTAATGGGTGTATTCCTTATCCCAGTGTCTAAACTCTTCTCCATGGCTGGACCCCCAAATAATATTCCTTTACGTGCTAAGGAGTGTCTAGAGAGTGGGATAGGTTTAATAACTACCCTAACCCTAACACGTACCCTAACCCTAACCCCTACCCTAACCCTAACACGTACCCTAACCCTAACCCCTACCCTAACCCTAACACGTACCCTAATCCTAACCCGTACCCTAAACCGAGCCCTAACCCTAACCCTAACCCTAACCCTAACCCTAACCCTAACCCATACCCTACGCCGTACCCGCACCCCTCCCCGTACCCGTACCCTAAGCCGTACCCTAACCCTAACCCTATGCCTAAACCTAACCCTAGGCTACCCTTGACTGCTTCTGCCTCCAATAGATTTCCTAAGCACTAGTGTTTTAAGGAACAGCTTAAAAAGAGAATCCTAATGTGATTTCTTTATAATGGGTGTGTTCGTTATCTTATCCCAGTGTCTAAACTCTTCTCCATGGCTGGACCCCCAAATAATATTCCTTTACGTGCTAAGGGGTATCTAGAGAGTGGGATAGGTTTAATAACTACCCTAACCCTAACGCGTATCCTAACCCTAACCCCTACCCTAACCCTAACACGTACCCTATTCCTAACCCGTACCTTAAACCGAGCCCTAACCCTATCACTAACCCTAACCCTAACCCTAACCCATACCCTACGCCGTACCCGCACCAGTCCCCAAATCCGTACCCTAAGCCGTACCCTAACCCTAACCCTAAGCCTAACCCTAACCCTAGGCTACCCTTGACTGCTTCTGCCTCCAATAGATTTCCTAAGCACTAGTGTTTTAAGGAACAGCTTAAAAAGAGAATCCTAATGTGATTTCTTTGTAATGGGTGTGTTCCTTATCCCAGTGTCTAAACTCTTCTCCATGGCTGGACCCCCAAATAATATTCCTTTACGTGCTAAGGAGTGTCTAGAGAGTGGGATAGGTTTAATAACTACCCTAACCCTAACACGTACCCTAACCCTAACCCCTACCCTAACCCTAACACGTACCCTAACCCTAACCCCTACCCTAACCCTAACACGTACCCTAATCCTAACCCGTACCCTAAACCGAGCCCTAACCCTAACACTAACCCTAACCCTAATCCTAACCCATACCCTACGCCGTACCCGCACCCCTCCCCGAACCCGTATCCTAAGCCGTACCCTAAGCCTAACCCTAAGCCTAACCCTAACCCTAGGCTACCCTTGACTGCTTCTGCCTCCAATAGATTTCCTAAGCACTAGTGTTTTAAGGAACAGCATAAAAAGAGAATCCTAATGTGATTTCTTTATAATGGGTGTGTTCCTTATCTTATCCTAGTGTCTAAACTCTTCTCCATGGCTGGACCCCCAAATAATATTCCTTTACGTGCTAAGGGGTATCTAGAGAGTGGGATAGGTTTAATAACTACCCTAACCCTAACGCGTACCCTAACCCTAACCCCTACCCTAACCCTAACACGTACCCTAATCCTAACCCGTACCCTAAACCGAGCCCTAACCCTAACACTAACCCTAACCCTAACCCTAACCCATACCCTACGCCGTACCCGCACCCCTCCCCGTACCCGTACCCTAAGCCGTACCCTAACCCTAACCCTATGCCTAAACCTAACCCTAGGCTACCCTTGACTGCTTCTGCCTCCAATAGATTTCCTAAGCACTAGTGTTTTAAGGAACAGCTTAAAAAGAGAATCCTAATGTGATTTCTTTATAATGGGTGTGTTCGTTATCTTATCCCAGTGTCTAAACTCTTCTCCATGGCTGGACCCCCAAATAATATTCCTTTACGTGCTAAGGGGTATCTAGAGAGTGGGATAGGTTTAATAACTACCCTAACCCTAACGCGTATCCTAACCCTAACCCCTACCCTAACCCTAACACGTACCCTATTCCTAACCCGTACCTTAAACCGAGCCCTAACCCTATCACTAACCCTAACCCTAACCCTAACCCATACCCTACGCCGTACCCGCACCAGTCCCCAAATCCGTACCCTAAGCCGTACCCTAACCCTAACCCTAAGCCTAACCCTAACCCTAGGCTACCCTTGACTGCTTCTGCCTCCAATAGATTTCCTAAGCACTAGTGTTTTAAGGAACAGCTTAAAAAGAGAATCCTAATGTGATTTCTTTGTAATGGGTGTATTCCTTATCCCAGTGTCTAAACTCTTCTCCATGGCTGGACCCCCAAATAATATTCCTTTACGTGCTAAGGAGTGTCTAGAGAGTGGGATAGGTTTAATAACTACCCTAACCCTAACACGTACCCTAACCCTAACCCCTACCCTAACCCTAACACGTACCCTAACCCTAACCCCTACCCTAACCCTAACACGTACCCTAATCCTAACCCGTACCCTAAACCGAGCCCTAACCCTAACCCTAACCCTAACCCTAACCCTAACCCATACCCTACGCCGTACCCGCACCCCTCCCCGTACCCGTACCCTAAGCCGTACCCTAACCCTAACCCTATGCCTAAACCTAACCCTAGGCTACCCTTGACTGCTTCTGCCTCCAATAGATTTCCTAAGCACTAGTGTTTTAAGGAACAGCTTAAAAAGAGAATCCTAATGTGATTTCTTTATAATGGGTGTGTTCGTTATCTTATCCCAGTGTCTAAACTCTTCTCCATGGCTGGACCCCCAAATAATATTCCTTTACGTGCTAAGGGGTATCTAGAGAGTGGGATAGGTTTAATAACTACCCTAACCCTAACGCGTATCCTAACCCTAACCCCTACCCTAACCCTAACACGTACCCTATTCCTAACCCGTACCTTAAACCGAGCCCTAACCCTATCACTAACCCTAACCCTAACCCTAACCCATACCCTACGCCGTACCCGCACCAGTCCCCAAATCCGTACCCTAAGCCGTACCCTAACCCTAACCCTAAGCCTAACCCTAACCCTAGGCTACCCTTGACTGCTTCTGCCTCCAATAGATTTCCTAAGCACTAGTGTTTTAAGGAACAGCTTAAAAAGAGAATCCTAATGTGATTTCTTTGTAATGGGTGTATTCCTTATCCCAGTGTCTAAACTCTTCTCCATGGCTGGACCCCCAAATAATATTCCTTTACGTGCTAAGGAGTGTCTAGAGAGTGGGATAGGTTTAATAACTACCCTAACCCTAACACGTACCCTAACCCTAACCCCTACCCTAACCCTAACACGTACCCTAACCCTAACCCCTACCCTAACCCTAACACGTACCCTACTCCTAACCCGTACCCTAAACCGAGCCCTAACCCTAACCCTAACCCTAACCCTAACCCTAACCCATACCCTACGCCGTACCCGCACCCCTCCCCGTACCCGTACCCTAAGCCGTACCCTAACCCTAACCCTATGCCTAAACCTAACCCTAGGCTACCCTTGACTGCTTCTGCCTCCAATAGATTTCCTAAGCACTAGTGTTTTAAGGAACAGCTTAAAAAGAGAATCCTAATGTGATTTCTTTATAATGGGTGTGTTCGTTATCTTATCCCAGTGTCTAAACTCTTCTCCATGGCTGGACCCCCAAATAATATTCCTTTACGTGCTAAGGGGTATCTAGAGAGTGGGATAGGTTTAATAACTACCCTAACCCTAACGCGTATCCTAACCCTAACCCCTACCCTAACCCTAACACGTACCCTATTCCTAACCCGTACCTTAAACCGAGCCCTAACCCTATCACTAACCCTAACCCTAACCCTAACCCATACCCTACGCCGTACCCGCACCAGTCCCCAAATCCGTACCCTAAGCCGTACCCTAACCCTAACCCTAAGCCTAACCCTAACCCTAGGCTACCCTTGACTGCTTCTGCCTCCAATAGATTTCCTAAGCACTAGTGTTTTAAGGAACAGCTTAAAAAGAGAATCCTAATGTGATTTCTTTGTAATGGGTGTGTTCCTTATCCCAGTGTCTAAACTCTTCTCCATGGCTGGACCCCCAAATAATATTCCTTTACGTGCTAAGGAGTGTCTAGAGAGTGGGATAGGTTTAATAACTACCCTAACCCTAACACGTACCCTAACCCTAACCCCTACCCTAACCCTAACACGTACCCTAACCCTAACCCCTACCCTAACCCTAACACGTACCCTAATCCTAACCCGTACCCTAAACCGAGCCCTAACCCTAACACTAACCCTAACCCTAATCCTAACCCATACCCTACGCCGTACCCGCACCCCTCCCCGAACCCGTATCCTAAGCCGTACCCTAAGCCTAACCCTAAGCCTAACCCTAACCCTAGGCTACCCTTGACTGCTTCTGCCTCCAATAGATTTCCTAAGCACTAGTGTTTTAAGGAACAGCATAAAAAGAGAATCCTAATGTGATTTCTTTATAATGGGTGTGTTCCTTATCTTATCCTAGTGTCTAAACTCTTCTCCATGGCTGGACCCCCAAATAATATTCCTTTACGTGCTAAGGGGTATCTAGAGAGTGGGATAGGTTTAATAACTACCCTAACCCTAACGCGTACCCTAACCCTAACCCCTACCCTAACCCTAACACGTACCCTAATCCTAACCCGTACCCTAAACCGAGCCCTAACCCTAACACTAACCCTAACCCTAACCCTAACCCATACCCTACGCCGTACCCGCACCCCTCCCCGTACCCGTACCCTAAGCCGTACCCTAACCCTAACCCTATGCCTAAACCTAACCCTAGGCTACCCTTGACTGCTTCTGCCTCCAATAGATTTCCTAAGCACTAGTGTTTTAAGGAACAGCTTAAAAAGAGAATCCTAATGTGATTTCTTTATAATGGGTGTGTTCGTTATCTTATCCCAGTGTCTAAACTCTTCTCCATGGCTGGACCCCCAAATAATATTCCTTTACGTGCTAAGGGGTATCTAGAGAGTGGGATAGGTTTAATAACTACCCTAACCCTAACGCGTATCCTAACCCTAACCCCTACCCTAACCCTAACACGTACCCTATTCCTAACCCGTACCTTAAACCGAGCCCTAACCCTATCACTAACCCTAACCCTAACCCTAACCCATACCCTACGCCGTACCCGCACCAGTCCCCAAATCCGTACCCTAAGCCGTACCCTAACCCTAACCCTAAGCCTAACCCTAACCCTAGGCTACCCTTGACTGCTTCTGCCTCCAATAGATTTCCTAAGCACTAGTGTTTTAAGGAACAGCTTAAAAAGAGAATCCTAATGTGATTTCTTTGTAATGGGTGTATTCCTTATCCCAGTGTCTAAACTCTTCTCCATGGCTGGACCCCCAAATAATATTCCTTTACGTGCTAAGGAGTGTCTAGAGAGTGGGATAGGTTTAATAACTACCCTAACCCTAACACGTACCCTAACCCTAACCCCTACCCTAACCCTAACACGTACCCTAACCCTAACCCCTACCCTAACCCTAACACGTACCCTAATCCTAACCCGTACCCTAAACCGAGCCCTAACCCTAACCCTAACCCTAACCCTAACCCTAACCCATACCCTACGCCGTACCCGCACCCCTCCCCGTACCCGTACCCTAAGCCGTACCCTAACCCTAACCCTATGCCTAAACCTAACCCTAGGCTACCCTTGACTGCTTCTGCCTCCAATAGATTTCCTAAGCACTAGTGTTTTAAGGAACAGCTTAAAAAGAGAATCCTAATGTGATTTCTTTATAATGGGTGTGTTCGTTATCTTATCCCAGTGTCTAAACTCTTCTCCATGGCTGGACCCCCAAATAATATTCCTTTACGTGCTAAGGGGTATCTAGAGAGTGGGATAGGTTTAATAACTACCCTAACCCTAACGCGTATCCTAACCCTAACCCCTACCCTAACCCTAACACGTACCCTATTCCTAACCCGTACCTTAAACCGAGCCCTAACCCTATCACTAACCCTAACCCTAACCCTAACCCATACCCTACGCCGTACCCGCACCAGTCCCCAAATCCGTACCCTAAGCCGTACCCTAACCCTAACCCTAAGCCTAACCCTAACCCTAGGCTACCCTTGACTGCTTCTGCCTCCAATAGATTTCCTAAGCACTAGTGTTTTAAGGAACAGCTTAAAAAGAGAATCCTAATGTGATTTCTTTGTAATGGGTGTGTTCCTTATCCCAGTGTGTAAACTCTTCTCCATGGCTGGACCCCCAAATAATATTCCTTTACGTGCTAAGGAGTGTCTAGAGAGTGGGATAGGTTTAATAACTACCCTAACCCTAACACGTACCCTAACCCTAACCCCTACCCTAACCCTAACACGTACCCTAACCCTAACCCCTACCCTAACCCTAACACGTACCCTAATCCTAACCCGTACCCTAAACCGAGCCCTAACCCTAACACTAACCCTAACCCTAATCCTAACCCATACCCTACGCCGTACCCGCACCCCTCCCCGAACCCGTATCCTAAGCCGTACCCTAAGCCTAACCCTAAGCCTAACCCTAACCCTAGGCTACCCTTGACTGCTTCTGCCTCCAATAGATTTCCTAAGCACTAGTGTTTTAAGGAACAGCATAAAAAGAGAATCCTAATGTGATTTCTTTATAATGGGTGTGTTCCTTATCTTATCCTAGTGTCTAAACTCTTCTCCATGGCTGGACCCCCAAATAATATTCCTTTACGTGCTAAGGGGTATCTAGAGAGTGGGATAGGTTTAATAACTACCCTAACCCTAACGCGTACCCTAACCTTAACCCCTACCCTAACCCTAACACGTACCCTAATCCTAACCCGTACCCTAAACCGAGCCCTAACCCTAACACTAACCCTAACCCTAACCCTAACCCATACCCTACGCCGTACCCGCACCCCTCCCCGTACCCGTACCCTAAGCCGTACCCTAACCCTAACCCTATGCCTAAACCTAACCCTAGGCTACCCTTGACTGCTTCTGCCTCCAATAGATTTCCTAAGCACTAGTGTTTTAAGGAACAGCTTAAAAAGAGAATCCTAATGTGATTTCTTTATAATGGGTGTGTTCGTTATCTTATCCCAGTGTCTAAACTCTTCTCCATGGCTGGACCCCCAAATAATATTCCTTTACGTGCTAAGGGGTATCTAGAGAGTGGGATAGGTTTAATAACTACCCTAACCCTAACGCGTATCCTAACCCTAACCCCTACCCTAACCCTAACACGTACCCTATTCCTAACCCGTACCTTAAACCGAGCCCTAACCCTATCACTAACCCTAACCCTAACCCTAACCCATACCCTACGCCGTACCCGCACCAGTCCCCAAATCCGTACCCTAAGCCGTACCCTAACCCTAACCCTAAGCCTAACCCTAACCCTAGGCTACCCTTGACTGCTTCTGCCTCCAATAGATTTCCTAAGCACTAGTGTTTTAAGGAACAGCTTAAAAAGAGAATCCTAATGTGATTTCTTTGTAATGGGTGTATTCCTTATCCCAGTGTCTAAACTCTTCTCCATGGCTGGACCCCCAAATAATATTCCTTTACGTGCTAAGGAGTGTCTAGACAGTGGGATAGGTTTAATAACTACCCTAACCCTAACACGTACCCTAACCCTAACCCCTACCCTAACCCTAACACGTACCCTAACCCTAACCCCTACCCTAACCCTAACACGTACCCTACTCCTAACCCGTACCCTAAACCGAGCCCTAACCCTAACCCTAACCCTAACCCTAACCCTAACCCATACCCTACGCCGTACCCGCACCCCTCCCCGTACCCGTACCCTAAGCCGTACCCTAACCCTAACCCTATGCCTAAACCTAACCCTAGGCTACCCTTGACTGCTTCTGCCTCCAATAGATTTCCTAAGCACTAGTGTTTTAAGGAACAGCTTAAAAAGAGAATCCTAATGTGATTTCTTTATAATGGGTGTGTTCGTTATCTTATCCCAGTGTCTAAACTCTTCTCCATGGCTGGACCCCCAAATAATATTCCTTTACGTGCTAAGGGGTATCTAGAGAGTGGGATAGGTTTAATAACTACCCTAACCCTAACGCGTATCCTAACCCTAACCCCTACCCTAACCCTAACACGTACCCTATTCCTAACCCGTACCTTAAACCGAGCCCTAACCCTATCACTAACCCTAACCCTAACCCTAACCCATACCCTACGCCGTACCCGCACCAGTCCCCAAATCCGTACCCTAAGCCGTACCCTAACCCTAACCCTAAGCCTAACCCTAACCCTAGGCTACCCTTGACTGCTTCTGCCTCCAATAGATTTCCTAAGCACTAGTGTTTTAAGGAACAGCTTAAAAAGAGAATCCTAATGTGATTTCTTTGTAATGGGTGTGTTCCTTATCCCAGTGTCTAAACTCTTCTCCATGGCTGGACCCCCAAATAATATTCCTTTACGTGCTAAGGAGTGTCTAGAGAGTGGGATAGGTTTAATAACTACCCTAACCCTAACACGTACCCTAACCCTAACCCCTACCCTAACCCT
The DNA here is from genome assembly GCF_028023285.1 of Balaenoptera ricei. Classification (NCBI taxonomy): domain Eukaryota; kingdom Metazoa; phylum Chordata; class Mammalia; order Artiodactyla; family Balaenopteridae; genus Balaenoptera; species Balaenoptera ricei. The sequence continues at coordinate 5,980 of NW_026778137.1, read as the reverse complement.
AACACGTACCCTAACCCTAACCCCTACCCTAACCCTAACACGTACCCTAATCCTAACCCGTACCCTAAACCGAGCCCTAACCCTAACACTAACCCTAACCCTAATCCTAACCCATACCCTACGCCGTACCCGCACCCCTCCCCGAACCCGTATCCTAAGCCGTACCCTAAGCCTAACCCTAAGCCTAACCCTAACCCTAGGCTACCCTTGACTGCTTCTGCCTCCAATAGATTTCCTAAGCACTAGTGTTTTAAGGAACAGCATAAAAAGAGAATCCTAATGTGATTTCTTTATAATGGGTGTGTTCCTTATCTTATCCTAGTGTCTAAACTCTTCTCCATGGCTGGACCCCCAAATAATATTCCTTTACGTGCTAAGGGGTATCTAGAGAGTGGGATAGGTTTAATAACTACCCTAACCCTAACGCGTACCCTAACCCTAACCCCTACCCTAACCCTAACACGTACCCTAATCCTAACCCGTACCCTAAACCGAGCCCTAACCCTAACACTAACCCTAACCCTAACCCTAACCCATACCCTACGCCGTACCCGCACCCCTCCCCGTACCCGTACCCTAAGCCGTACCCTAACCCTAACCCTATGCCTAAACCTAACCCTAGGCTACCCTTGACTGCTTCTGCCTCCAATAGATTTCCTAAGCACTAGTGTTTTAAGGAACAGCTTAAAAAGAGAATCCTAATGTGATTTCTTTATAATGGGTGTGTTCGTTATCTTATCCCAGTGTCTAAACTCTTCTCCATGGCTGGACCCCCAAATAATATTCCTTTACGTGCTAAGGGGTATCTAGAGAGTGGGATAGGTTTAATAACTACCCTAACCCTAACGCGTATCCTAACCCTAACCCCTACCCTAACCCTAACACGTACCCTATTCCTAACCCGTACCTTAAACCGAGCCCTAACCCTATCACTAACCCTAACCCTAACCCTAACCCATACCCTACGCCGTACCCGCACCAGTCCCCAAATCCGTACCCTAAGCCGTACCCTAACCCTAACCCTAAGCCTAACCCTAACCCTAGGCTACCCTTGACTGCTTCTGCCTCCAATAGATTTCCTAAGCACTAGTGTTTTAAGGAACAGCTTAAAAAGAGAATCCTAATGTGATTTCTTTGTAATGGGTGTATTCCTTATCCCAGTGTCTAAACTCTTCTCCATGGCTGGACCCCCAAATAATATTCCTTTACATGCTAAGGAGTGTCTAGAGAGTGGGATAGGTTTAATAACTACCCTAACCCTAACACGTACCCTAACCCTAACCCCTACCCTAACCCTAACACGTACCCTAACCCTAACCCCTACCCTAACCCTAACACGTACCCTAATCCTAACCCGTACCCTAAACCGAGCCCTAACCCTAACCCTAACCCTAACCCTAACCCATACCCTACGCCGTACCCGCACCCCTCCCCGTACCCGTACCCTAAGCCGTACCCTAACCCTAACCCTATGCCTAAACCTAACCCTAGGCTACCCTTGACTGCTTCTGCCTCCAATAGATTTCCTAAGCACTAGTGTTTTAAGGAACAGCTTAAAAAGAGAATCCTAATGTGATTTCTTTATAATGGGTGTGTTCGTTATCTTATCCCAGTGTCTAAACTCTTCTCCATGGCTGGACCCCCAAATAATATTCCTTTACGTGCTAAGGGGTATCTAGAGAGTGGGATAGGTTTAATAACTACCCTAACCCTAACGCGTATCCTAACCCTAACCCCTACCCTAACCCTAACACGTACCCTATTCCTAACCCGTACCTTAAACCGAGCCCTAACCCTATCACTAACCCTAACCCTAACCCTAACCCATACCCTACGCCGTACCCGCACCAGTCCCCAAATCCGTACCCTAAGCCGTACCCTAACCCTAACCCTAAGCCTAACCCTAACCCTAGGCTACCCTTGACTGCTTCTGCCTCCAATAGATTTCCTAAGCACTAGTGTTTTAAGGAACAGCTTAAAAAGAGAATCCTAATGTGATTTCTTTGTAATGGGTGTATTCCTTATCCCAGTGTCTAAACTCTTCTCCATGGCTGGACCCCCAAATAATATTCCTTTACGTGCTAAGGCGTGTCTAGAGAGTGGGATAGGTTTAATAACTACCCTAACCCTAACACGTACCCTAACCCTAACCCCTACCCTAACCCTAACACGTACCCTAACCCTAACCCCTACCCTAACCCTAACACGTACCCTAATCCTAACCCGTACCCTAAACCGAGCCCTAACCCTAACCCTAACCCTAACCCTAACCCTAACCCATACCCTACGCCGTACCCGCACCCCTCCCCGTACCCGTACCCTAAGCCGTACCCTAACCCTAACCCTATGCCTAAACCTAACCCTAGGCTACCCTTGACTGCTTCTGCCTCCAATAGATTTCCTAAGCACTAGTGTTTTAAGGAACAGCTTAAAAAGAGAATCCTAATGTGATTTCTTTATAATGGGTGTGTTCGTTATCTTATCCCAGTGTCTAAACTCTTCTCCATGGCTGGACCCCCAAATAATATTCCTTTACGTGCTAAGGGGTATCTAGAGAGTGGGATAGGTTTAATAACTACCCTAACCCTAACGCGTATCCTAACCCTAACCCCTACCCTAACCCTAACACGTACCCTATTCCTAACCCGTACCTTAAACCGAGCCCTAACCCTATCACTAACCCTAACCCTAACCCTAACCCATACCCTACGCCGTACCCGCACCAGTCCCCAAATCCGTACCCTAAGCCGTACCCTAACCCTAACCCTAAGCCTAACCCTAACCCTAGGCTACCCTTGACTGCTTCTGCCTCCAATAGATTTCCTAAGCACTAGTGTTTTAAGGAACAGCTTAAAAAGAGAATCCTATTGTGATTCCTTTGTAATGGGTGTGTTCCTTATCCCAGTGTCTAAACTCTTCTCCATGGCTGGACCCCCAAATAATATTCCTTTACGTGCTAAGGAGTGTCTAGAGAGTGGGATAGGTTTAATAACTACCCTAACCCTAACACGTACCCTAACCCTAACCCCTACCCTAACCCTAACACGTACCCTAACCCTAACCCCTACCCTAACCCTAACACGTACCCTAATCCTAACCCGTACCCTAAACCGAGCCCTAACCCTAACACTAACCCTAACCCTAATCCTAACCCATACCCTACGCCGTACCCGCACCCCTCCCCGAACCCGTATCCTAAGCCGTACCCTAAGCCTAACCCTAAGCCTAACCCTAACCCTAGGCTACCCTTGACTGCTTCTGCCTCCAATAGATTTCCTAAGCACTAGTGTTTTAAGGAACAGCATAAAAAGAGAATCCTAATGTGATTTCTTTATAATGGGTGTGTTCCTTATCTTATCCTAGTGTCTAAACTCTTCTCCATGGCTGGACCCCCAAATAATATTCCTTTACGTGCTAAGGGGTATCTAGAGAGTGGGATAGGTTTAATAACTACCCTAACCCTAACGCGTACCCTAACCCTAACCCCTACCCTAACCCTAACACGTACCCTAATCCTAACCCGTACCCTAAACCGAGCCCTAACCCTAACACTAACCCTAACCCTAACCCTAACCCATACCCTACGCCGTACCCGCACCCCTCCCCGTACCCGTACCCTAAGCCGTACCCTAACCCTAACCCTATGCCTAAACCTAACCCTAGGCTACCCTTGACTGCTTCTGCCTCCAATAGATTTCCTAAGCACTAGTGTTTTAAGGAACAGCTTAAAAAGAGAATCCTAATGTGATTTCTTTATAATGGGTGTGTTCGTTATCTTATCCCAGTGTCTAAACTCTTCTCCATGGCTGGACCCCCAAATAATATTCCTTTACGTGCTAAGGGGTATCTAGAGAGTGGGATAGGTTTAATAACTACCCTAACCCTAACGCGTATCCTAACCCTAACCCCTACCCTAACCCTAACACGTACCCTATTCCTAACCCGTACCTTAAACCGAGCCCTAACCCTATCACTAACCCTAACCCTAACCCTAACCCATACCCTACGCCGTACCCGCACCAGTCCCCAAATCCGTACCCTAAGCCGTACCCTAACCCTAACCCTAAGCCTAACCCTAACCCTAGGCTACCCTTGACTGCTTCTGCCTCCAATAGATTTCCTAAGCACTAGTGTTTTAAGGAACAGCTTAAAAAGAGAATCCTAATGTGATTTCTTTGTAATGGGTGTATTCCTTATCCCAGTGTCTAAACTCTTCTCCATGGCTGGACCCCCAAATAATATTCCTTTACGTGCTAAGGAGTGTCTAGAGAGTGGGATAGGTTTAATAACTACCCTAACCCTAACACGTACCCTAACCCTAACCCCTACCCTAACCCTAACACGTACCCTAACCCTAACCCCTACCCTAACCCTAACACGTACCCTAATCCTAACCCGTACCCTAAACCGAGCCCTAACCCTAACCCTAACCCTAACCCTAACCCTAACCCATACCCTACGCCGTACCCGCACCCCTCCCCGTACCCGTACCCTAAGCCGTACCCTAACCCTAACCCTATGCCTAAACCTAACCCTAGGCTACCCTTGACTGCTTCTGCCTCCAATAGATTTCCTAAGCACTAGTGTTTTAAGGAACAGCTTAAAAAGAGAATCCAGTGATTTCTTATAATGGGTGTGTTCGTTATCTTATCCAGTGTCTAAACTCTTCTCCATGGCTGGACCCCCAAATAATATTCCTTTACGTGCTAAGGGGTATCTAGAGAGTGGGATAGGTTTAATAACTACCCTAACCCTAACGCGTATCCTAACCCTAACCCCTACCCTAACCCTAACACGTACCCTATTCCTAACCCGTACCTTAAACCGAGCCCTAACCCTATCACTAACCCTAACCCTAACCCTAACCCATACCCTACGCCGTACCCGCACCAGTCCCCAAATCCGTACCTAAGCCGTACCCTAACCCTAACCCTAAGCCTACCCCTAACCCTAGGCTACCCTTGACTGCTTCTGCCTCCAATAGATTTCCTAAGCACTAGTGTTTTAAGGAACAGCTTAAAAAGAGAATCCTAATGTGATTTCTTTGTAATGGGTGTGTTCCTTATCCAGTGTCCTAAACTCTTCTCCATGGCTGGACCCCCAAATAATATTCCTTTACGTGCTAAGAGTGTCTAGAGAGTGGGATAGGTTTAATAACTACCCTAACCCTAACACGTACCCTAACCCTAACCCCTACCCTAACCCTAACACGTACCCTAACCCTAACCCCTACCCTAACCCTAACACGTACCCTAATCCTAACCCGTACCCTAAACCGAGCCCTAACCCTAACACTAACCCTAACCCTAATCCTAACCCATACCCTACGCCGTACCCGCACCCCTCCCCGAACCCGTATCCTAAGCCGATACCCTAAGCCTAACCCTAAGCCTAACCCTAACCCTAGGCTACCCTTGACTGCTTCTGCCTCCAATAGATTTCCTAAGCACTAGTGTTTTAAGGACAGCATAAAAAGAGAATCCTAATGTGATTTCTTTATAATGGGTGTGTTCCTTATCTTATCCTAGTGTCTAAACTCTTCTCCATGGCTGGACCCCCAAATAATATTCCTTTACGTGCTAAGGGGTATCTAGAGAGTGGGATAGGTTTAATAACTACCCTAACCCTAACGCGTACCCTAACCCTAACCCCTACCCTAACCCTAACACGTACCCTAATCCTAACCCGTACCCTAAACAGAGCCCTAACCCTAACACTAACCCTAACCCTAACCCTAACCCATACCCTAAGCCCGTACCCGCACCCCTCCCCGTACCCGTACCCTAAGCCGTACCCTAACCCTAACCCTATGCCTAAACCTAACCCTAGGCTACCCTTGACTGCTTCTGCCTCCAATAGATTTCCTAAGCACTAGTGTTTTAAGGAACAGCTTAAAAGAGAATCCTAATGTGATTTCTTTATAATGGGTGTGTTCGTTATCTTATCCCAGTGTCTAAACTCTCTCCATGGCTGAACCCCA
>NW_026778136.1:0-31230 GCF_028023285.1 Balaenoptera ricei | reverse complement strand
AAGGGTAGCCAAGGGTTAGGGTTAGGCTTAGGGTTAGGCTTAGGGTACGGCTTAGGGTTCGGGTTCGGGGAAGGGTGCGGGTACGGCGTAGGGTATGTGTTATGGTTAGGGTTAGGGTTAGTGTTAGGGTCAGGGCTCGGTTTAGGGTACGGGTTAGGATTAGGGTACGTGTTAGGGTTAGGGTAGGGGTTAGGGTTAGGGTACGCGTTAGGGTTAGGGTAGTTAGTAAACCTATCCCACTCTCTAGATACCCCTTAGCACGTAAAGGAGTATTATTTGGGGATCCAGCCATGGAGAAGTGTTTAGGCACTAGGATAAGATAAGGAACACACCCATTATAAAGAAATCACATTAGGATTCTCTTTTTAAGCTGTTCCTTAAATCACTAGTGCTTAGGAAATCTATTGGAGGCAGAAGCAGTCAAGGGTAGCCTAGGTTTAGGGTTAGGCTTAGGGTTCGGCTTAGGGTACGGCTTAGTGTACGGGTTCGGGGATGGGTGCGGGTACGGCGTAGGGTATGGGTTAGGTTTAGGGTTAGTGTTAGGGTTAGGGCTCGGTTTAGGGTACGGGTTAGGATTAGGGTACGTGTTAGGGTTAGGGTAGGGGTTAGGGTTAGGGTACGCGTTAGCGTTAGGGTAGTTATTAAACCTATCCCACTCTCTAGATACCCCTTAGCACGTAAAGGAATATTATTTGGGGGTCCAGCCATGGAGAAGAGTTTAGACACTAGGATAAGATAAGGAACACACCCATTATAAAGAAATCACATTAGGATTCTATTTTAAGCTGTTCCTTAAAACACTAGTGCTTAGGAAATCTATTGGAGGCAGAAGCAGTCAAGGGTAGCCTAGGTTTAGGGTTAGGCTTAGGGTTAGGCTTAGGGTACGGCTTAGGGTTCGGGTTCGGGGAGGGGTTCGGGTACGGCGTAGGGTATGTGTTATGGTTAGGGTTAGGGTTAGTGTTAGGGTTAGGGCTCGGTTTTGGGTACGGGTTAGGATTAGGGTACGTGTTAGGGTTAGGGTAGGGGTTAGGGTTAGGGTACGCGTTAGGGTTAGGGTAGTTAGTAAACCTATCCCACTCTCTAGATACCCCTTAGCACGTAAAGGAGTATTATTTGGGGATCCAGCCATGGAGAAGAGTTTAGGCACTAGGATAAGATAAGGAACACACCCATTATAAAGAAATCACATTAGGATTCTCTTTTTAAGCTGTTCCTTAAAACACTAGTGCTTAGGAAATCTATTGGAGGCAGAAGCAGTCAAGGGTAGCCTAGGTTTAGGGTTAGGCTTAGGGTTCGGCTTAGGATACGGCTTAGGGTACGGGTTCGGGGAGGGGTGAGGGTACGGCGTAGGGTATGGGTTAGGGTTAGGGTTAGGGTTAGTGTTAGGGTTAGGGCTCGGTTTAGGGTACGGGTTAGGATTAGGGTACGTGTTAGGGTTAGGGTAGGGGTTAGAGTTAGGGTACGCGTTAGGGTTAGGGTAGTTATTAAACCTATCCCACTCTCTAGATACCCCTTAGCACGTAAAGGAATATTATTTGGGGGTTCAGCCATGGAGAAGAGTTTAGACACTAGGATAAATAAGGAACACACCCATTATAAAGAAATCACATTAGGATTCTCTTTTTTAGCTGTTCCTTAAAACACTAGTGCCTAGGACATCTATTGGAGGCAGAAGCAGTCAAGGGTAGCCAAGGGTTAGGGTTAGGCTTAGGGTTAGGCTTAGGGTACGGCTTAGGGTACGGGTTAGGTGAGGGGTGCGGGTACGGCGTAGGGTATGGGTTAGGGTTAGGGTTAGTGTTAGGGTTAGGGCTCGGTTTAGGGTACGGGTTAGGATTAGGGTACGTGTTAGGGTTAGGGTAGAGGTTAGGGTTAGGGTACGCGTTAGGGTTAGGGTAGTTAGTAAACCTATCCCACTCTCTAGATACCCCTTAGCACGTAAAGGAGTATTATTTGGGGATCCAGCCATGGAGAAGAGTTTAGGCACTAGGATAAGATAAGGAACACACCCATTATAAAGAAATCACATTAGGATTCTCTTTTTAAGCTGTTCCTTAAAACACTAGTGCTTAGGAAATCTATTGGAGGCAGAAGCAGTCAAGGGTAGCCTAGGTTTAGGGTTAGGCTTAGGGTTCGGCTTAGGATACGGCTTAGGGTACGGGTTCGGGGAGGGGTGCGGGTATGGCGTAGGGTATGGGTTAGGGTTAGGGTTAGTGTTAGGGTTAGGGCTCGGTTTAGGGTACGGGTTAGGATTAGGGTACGTGTTAGGGTTAGGGTAGGGGTTAGGGTTAGGGTACGCGTTAGCGTTAGGGTAGTTATTAAACCTATCCCACTCTCTAGATAACCCTTAGCACGTAAAGGAATATTATTTGGGGGTCCAGCCATGGAGAAGAGTTTAGACACTAGGATAAGATAAGGAACACACCCATTATAAAGAAATCACATTAGGATTCTATTTTAAGCTGTTCCTTAAAACACTAGTGCTTAGGAAATCTATTGGAGGCAGAAGCAGTCAAGGGTAGCCTAGGTTTAGGGTTAGGCTTAGGGTTAGGCTTAGGGTACGGCTTAGGGTTCGGGTTCGGGGAGGGGTTCGGGTACGGCGTAGGGTATGTGTTATGGTTAGGGTTAGGGTTAGTGTTAGGGTTAGGGCTCGGTTTTGGGTACGGGTTAGGATTAGGGTACGTGTTAGGGTTAGGGTAGGGGTTAGGGTTAGGGTACGCGTTAGGGTTAGGGTAGTTAGTAAACCTATCCCACTCTCTAGATACCCCTTAGCACGTAAAGGAGTATTATTTGGGGATCCAGCCATGGAGAAGAGTTTAGGCACTAGGATAAGATAAGGAACACACCCATTATAAAGAAATCACATTAGGATTCTCTTTTTAAGCTGTTCCTTAAAACACTAGTGCTTAGTAAATCTATTGGAGGCAGAAGCAGTCAAGGGTAGCCTAGGTTTAGGGTTAGGCTTAGGGTTCGGCTTAGGATACGGCTTAGGGTACGGGTTCGGGGAGGGGTGAGGGTACGGCGTAGGGTATGGGTTAGGGTTAGGGTTAGGGTTAGTGTTAGGGTTAGGGCTCGGTTTAGGGTACGGGTTAGGATTAGGGTACGTGTTAGGGTTAGGGTAGGGGTTAGAGTTAGGGTACGCGTTAGGGTTAGGGTAGTTATTAAACCTATCCCACTCTCTAGATACCCCTTAGCACGTAAAGGAATATTATTTGGGGGTCCAGCCATGGAGAAGAGTTTAGACACTAGGATAAGATAAGGAACACACCCATTATAAAGAAATCACATTAGAATTCTCTTTTTAAGCTGTTCCTTAAAACACTAGTGCTTAGGAAATCTATTGGAGGCAGAAGCAGTCAAGGGTAGCCAAGGGTTAGGGTTAGGCTTAGGGTTAGGCTTAGGGTACGGCTTAGGGTTCGGGTTCGGGGAAGGGTGCGGGTACGGCGTAGGGTATGTGTTATGGTTAGGGTTAGGGTTAGTGTTAGGGTCAGGGCTCGGTTTAGGGTACGGGTTAGGATTAGGGTACGTGTTAGGGTTAGGGTAGGGGTTAGGGTTAGGGTACGCGTTAGGGTTAGGGTAGTTAGTAAACCTATCTCACTCTCTAGATACCCCTTAGCACGTAAAGGAGTATTATTTGGGGATCCAGCCATGGAGAAGAGTTTAGGCACTAGGATAAGATAAGGAACACACCCATTATAAAGAAATCACATTAGGATTCTCTTTTTAAGCTGTTCCTTAAATCACTAGTGCTTAGGAAATCTATTGGAGGCAGAAGCAGTCAAGGGTAGCCTAGGTTTAGGGTTAGGCTTAGGGTTCGGCTTAGGGTACGGCTTAGGGTACGGGTTCGGGGATGGGTGCGGGTACGGCGTAGGGTATGGGTTAGGGTTAGGGTTAGTGTTAGGGTTAGGGCTCGGTTTAGGGTACGGGTTAGGATTAGGGTACGTGTTAGGGTTAGGGTAGGGGTTAGGGTTAGGGTACGCGTTAGCGTTAGGGTAGTTATTAAACCTATCCCACTCTCTAGATACCCCTTAGCACGTAAAGGAGTATTATTTGGGGATCCAGCCATGGAGAAGAGTTTAGACACTAGGATAAATAAGGAACACACCCATTATAAAGAAATCACATTAGGATTCTCTTTTTTAGCTGTTCCTTAAAACACTAGTGCCTAGGACATCTATTGGAGGCAGAAGCAGTCAAGGGTAGCCAAGGGTTAGGGTTAGGCTTAGGGTTAGGCTTAGGGTACGGCTTAGGGTACGGGTTAGGTGAGGGGTGCGGGTACGGCGTAGGGTATGGGTTAGGGTTAGGGTTAGTGTTAGGGTTAGGGCTCGGTTTAGGGTACGGGTTAGGATTAGGGTACGTGTTAGGGTTAGGGTAGAGGTTAGGGTTAGGGTACGCGTTAGGGTTAGGGTAGTTAGTAAACCTATCCCACTCTCTAGATACCCCTTAGCACGTAAAGGAGTATTATTTGGGGATCCAGCCATGGAGAAGAGTTTAGGCACTAGGATAAGATAAGGAACACACCCATTATAAAGAAATCACATTAGGATTCTCTTTTTAAGCTGTTCCTTAAAACACTAGTGCTTAGGAAATCTATTGGAGGCAGAAGCAGTCAAGGGTGGCCTAGGTTTAGGGTTAGGCTTAGGGTTCGGCTTAGGATACGGCTTAGGGTACGGGTTCGGGGAGGGGTGCAGGTATGGCGTAGGGTATGGGTTAGGGTTAGGGTTAGTGTTAGGGTTAGGGCTCGGTTTAGGGTACGGGTTAGGATTAGGGTACGTGTTAGGGTTAGGGTAGGGGTTAGGGTTAGGGTACGCGTTAGCGTTAGGGTAGTTATTAAACCTATCCCACTCTCTAGATACCCCTTAGCACGTAAAGGAATATTATTTGAGGGTGCAGCCATGGAGAAGAGTTTAGACACTAGGATAAGATAAGGAACACACCCATTATAAAGAAATCACATTAGGATTCTCTTTTTAAGCTGTTCCTTAAAACACTAGTGCTTAGGAAATCTATTGGAGGCAGAAGCAGTCAAGGGTAGCCTAGGGTTAGGGTTAGGCTTAGGGTTAGGCTTAGCGTACCGTTTAGGGTACGGGTTTGGGGAGGGGTTCGGTTACGGCGTAGGGTATGGGTTAGGGTTTGGATTAGGGTTAGTGCTAGGGTTAGGGCTCGGTTTAGGGTACGGGTTAGGATTAGGGTACGTGTTAGTGTTAGGGTAGGGGTTAGGGTTAGAGTACGCATTAGGGTTAGGGTAGTTATTAAACCTATCCCACTCTCTAGATACCCCTCAGCACGTAAGGGAATATTATTTGGGGGTGCAGCCATGGAGAAGAGTTTAGACACTAAGATAAGATAAGGAACACACCCATTATAAAGAAATCACATTAGGATTCTCTTTTTAAGCTGTTCCTTAAAACACTAGTGCTTAGGAAATCTATTGGAGGCAGAAGCAGTCAAGGGTAGCGTAGGGTTAGGGTTAGGCTTAGGGTTAGGCTTAGGGTACGGCTTAGGGTACGGGTTCAGGGAGGGGTTCGGGTACGGCGTAGGGTATGCGTTAGGGTTAGTGTTAGGGTTAGTGTTAGGGTTAGGGCTCGGTTCAGGTACGGGTTAGGATTAGGATACGTGTTAGGGTTAGGGTAGGGGTTAGGGTTAGGGTACGCTTTAGGGTTAGGGTAGTTATTAAACCTATCCCACTTTCTAGATACCCCTTAGCACGTAAAGGAATATTATTTGGGGGTCCAGCCATGGAGAAGAGTTTAGACACTAGGATAAATAAGGAACACACCCATTATAAAGAAATCACATTAGGATTCTCTTTTTAAGCTGTTCCTTAAAACACTAGTGCTTAGGAAATCTATTGGAGGCAGAAGCAGTCAAGGGTAGCCTAGGGTTAGGGTTAGGCTTAGGGTTAGGCTTAGGGTACGGCTTAGGGTACGGGTTAGGTGAGGGGTGCGGGTACGGCGTAGGGTATGGGTTAGGGTTAGGGTTAGTGTTAGGGTTAGGGCTCGGTTTAGGGTACGGGTTAGGATTAGGGTACGTGTTAGGGTTAGGGTAGGGGTTAGGGTTAGGGTACGCGTTAGGGTTAGGGTAGTTATTAAACCTATCCCACTCTCTAGATACCCCTTAGCACGTAAAGGAATATTATTTGGGGGTCCAGCCATGGAGAAGAGTTTAGACACTAGGATAAGATAAGGAACACACCCATTATAAAGAAATCACATTAGGATTCTCTTTTTAAGCTGTTCCTTAAAACACTAGTGCTTAGGAAATCTATTGGAGGCAGAAGCAGTCAAGGGTAGCCTAGGGTTAGGGTTAGGCTTAGGGTTAGGCTTAGGGTACGGCTTAGGGTACGGGTTCGGGGAGGGGTTCGGGTACAGCGTAGGGTATGTGTTAGGGTTAGGGTTAGGGTTAGTGTTAAGGTTACGGCTCGGTTTAGGGTACGGGTTAGGATTAGGGTACATGTTAGGGTTAGGGTAGGGGTTAGGGTTAGGGTACGCTTTAGGGTTAGGGTAGTTAGTAAACCTATCCCACTCTCTAGATACCCCTTAGCACGTAAAGGAATATTATTTGGGGGTCCAGCCATGGAGAAGAGTTTAGACACTAGGATAAGATAAGGAACACACCCATTATAAAGAAATCACATTAGAATTCTCTTTTTAAGCTGTTCCTTAAAACACTAGTGCTTAGGAAATCTATTGGAGGCAGAAGCAGTCAAGGGTAGCCAAGGGTTAGGGTTAGGCTTAGGGTTAGGCTTAGGGTACGGCTTAGGGTTCGGGTTCGGGGAAGGGTTCGGGTACGGCGTAGGGTATGTTTTATGGTTAGGGTTAGGGTTAGTGTTAGGGTCAGGGCTCGGTTTAGGGTACGGGTTAGGATTAGGGTACGTGTTAGGGTTAGGGTAGGGGTTAGGGTTAGGGTACGCGTTAGGGTTAGGGTAGTTAGTAAACCTATCCCACTCTCTAGATACCCCTTAGCACGTAAAGGAGTATTATTTGGGGATCCAGCCATGGAGAAGAGTTTAGGCACTAGGATAAGATAAGGAACACACCCATTATAAAGAAATCACATTAGGATTCTCTTTTTAAGCTGTTCCTTAAATCACTAGTGCTTAGGAAATCTATTGGAGGCAGAAGCAGTCAAGGGTAGCCTAGGTTTAGGGTTAGGCTTAGGGTTCGGCTTAGGGTACGGCTTAGGGTACGGGTTCGGGGATGGGTGCGGGTACGGCGTAGGGTATGGGTTAGGGTTAGGGTTAGTGTTAGGGTTAGGGCTCGGTTTAGGGTACGGGTTAGGATTAGGGTACGTGTTAGGGTTAGGGTAGGGGTTAGAGTTAGGGTACGCGTTAGCGTTAGGGTAGTTATTAAACCTATCCCACTCTCTAGATACCCCTTAGCACGTAAAGGAATATTATTTGGGGGTCCAGCCATGGAGAAGAGTTTAGACACTAGGATAAGATAAGGAACACACCCATTATAAAGAAATCACATTAGGATTCTATTTTAAGCTGTTCCTTAAAACACTAGTGCTTAGGAAATCTATTGGAGGCAGAAGCAGTCAAGGGTAGCCTAGGTTTAGGGTTAGGCTTAGGGTTAGGCTTAGGGTACGGCTTAGGGTTCGGGTTCGGGGAGGGGTTCGGGTACGGCGTAGGGTATGTGTTATGGTTAGGGTTAGGGTTAGTGTTAGGGTTAGGGCTCGGTTTAGGGTACGGGTTAGGATTAGGGTACGTGTTAGGGTTAGGGTAGGGGTTAGGGTTAGGGTACGCGTTAGGGTTAGGGTAGTTAGTAAACCTATCCCACTCTCTAGATACCCCTTAGCACGTAAAGGAGTATTATTTGGGGATCCAGCCATGGAGAAGAGTTTAGGCACTAGGATAAGATAAGGAACACACCCATTATAAAGAAATCACATTAGGATTCTCTTTTTAAGCTGTTCCTTAAAACACTAGTGCTTAGTAAATCTATTGGAGGCAGAAGCAGTCAAGGGTAGCCTAGGTTTAGGGTTAGGCTTAGGGTTCGGCTTAGGATACGGCTTAGGGTACGGGTTCGGGGAGGGGTGAGGGTACGGCGTAGGGTATGGGTTAGGGTTAGGGTTAGGGTTAGTGTTAGGGTTAGGGCTCGGTTTAGGGTACGGGTTAGGATTAGGGTACGTGTTAGGGTTAGGGTAGGGGTTAGAGTTAGGGTACGCGTTAGGGTTAGGGTAGTTATTAAACCTATCCCACTCTCTAGATACCCCTTAGCACGTAAAGGAATATTATTTGGGGGTCCAGCCATGGAGAAGAGTTTAGACACTAGGATAAGATAAGGAACACACCCATTATAAAGAAATCACATTAGAATTCTCTTTTTAAGCTGTTCCTTAAAACACTAGTGCTTAGGAAATCTATTGGAGGCAGAAGCAGTCAAGGGTAGCCAAGGGTTAGGGTTAGGCTTAGGGTTAGGCTTAGGGTACGGCTTAGGGTTCGGGTTCGGGGAAGGGTGCGGGTACGGCGTAGGGTATGTGTTATGGTTAGGGTTAGGGTTAGTGTTAGGGTCAGGGCTCGGTTTAGGGTACGGGTTAGGATTAGGGTACGTGTTAGGGTTAGGGTAGGGGTTAGGGTTAGGGTACGCGTTAGGGTTAGGGTAGTTAGTAAACCTATCTCACTCTCTAGATACCCCTTAGCACGTAAAGGAGTATTATTTGGGGATCCAGCCATGGAGAAGAGTTTAGGCACTAGGATAAGATAAGGAACACACCCATTATAAAGAAATCACATTAGGATTCTCTTTTTAAGCTGTTCCTTAAATCACTAGTGCTTAGGAAATCTATTGGAGGCAGAAGCAGTCAAGGGTAGCCTAGGTTTAGGGTTAGGCTTAGGGTTCGGCTTAGGGTACGGCTTAGGGTACGGGTTCGGGGATGGGTGCGGGTACGGCGTAGGGTATGGGTTAGGGTTAGGGTTAGTGTTAGGGTTAGGGCTCGGTTTAGGGTACGGGTTAGGATTAGGGTACGTGTTAGGGTTAGGGTAGGGGTTAGGGTTAGGGTACGCGTTAGCGTTAGGGTAGTTATTAAACCTATCCCACTCTCTAGATACCCCTTAGCACGTAAAGGAGTATTATTTGGGGATCCAGCCATGGAGAAGAGTTTAGACACTAGGATAAATAAGGAACACACCCATTATAAAGAAATCACATTAGGATTCTCTTTTTTAGCTGTTCCTTAAAACACTAGTGCCTAGGACATCTATTGGAGGCAGAAGCAGTCAAGGGTAGCCAAGGGTTAGGGTTAGGCTTAGGGTTAGGCTTAGGGTACGGCTTAGGGTACGGGTTAGGTGAGGGGTGCGGGTACGGCGTAGGGTATGGGTTAGGGTTAGGGTTAGTGTTAGGGTTAGGGCTCGGTTTAGGGTACGGGTTAGGATTAGGGTACGTGTTAGGGTTAGGGTAGAGGTTAGGGTTAGGGTACGCGTTAGGGTTAGGGTAGTTAGTAAACCTATCCCACTCTCTAGATACCCCTTAGCACGTAAAGGAGTATTATTTGGGGATCCAGCCATGGAGAAGAGTTTAGGCACTAGGATAAGATAAGGAACACACCCATTATAAAGAAATCACATTAGGATTCTCTTTTTAAGCTGTTCCTTAAAACACTAGTGCTTAGGAAATCTATTGGAGGCAGAAGCAGTCAAGGGTGGCCTAGGTTTAGGGTTAGGCTTAGGGTTCGGCTTAGGATACGGCTTAGGGTACGGGTTCGGGGAGGGGTGCAGGTATGGCGTAGGGTATGGGTTAGGGTTAGGGTTAGTGTTAGGGTTAGGGCTCGGTTTAGGGTACGGGTTAGGATTAGGGTACGTGTTAGGGTTAGGGTAGGGGTTAGGGTTAGGGTACGCGTTAGCGTTAGGGTAGTTATTAAACCTATCCCACTCTCTAGATACCCCTTAGCACGTAAAGGAATATTATTTGAGGGTGCAGCCATGGAGAAGAGTTTAGACACTAGGATAAGATAAGGAACACACCCATTATAAAGAAATCACATTAGGATTCTCTTTTTAAGCTGTTCCTTAAAACACTAGTGCTTAGGAAATCTATTGGAGGCAGAAGCAGTCAAGGGTAGCCTAGGGTTAGGGTTAGGCTTAGGGTTAGGCTTAGCGTACCGTTTAGGGTACGGGTTTGGGGAGGGGTTCGGTTACGGCGTAGGGTATGGGTTAGGGTTTGGATTAGGGTTAGTGCTAGGGTTAGGGCTCGGTTTAGGGTACGGGTTAGGATTAGGGTACGTGTTAGTGTTAGGGTAGGGGTTAGGGTTAGAGTACGCATTAGGGTTAGGGTAGTTATTAAACCTATCCCACTCTCTAGATACCCCTCAGCACGTAAGGGAATATTATTTGGGGGTGCAGCCATGGAGAAGAGTTTAGACACTAAGATAAGATAAGGAACACACCCATTATAAAGAAATCACATTAGGATTCTCTTTTTAAGCTGTTCCTTAAAACACTAGTGCTTAGGAAATCTATTGGAGGCAGAAGCAGTCAAGGGTAGCGTAGGGTTAGGGTTAGGCTTAGGGTTAGGCTTAGGGTACGGCTTAGGGTACGGGTTCAGGGAGGGGTTCGGGTACGGCGTAGGGTATGCGTTAGGGTTAGTGTTAGGGTTAGTGTTAGGGTTAGGGCTCGGTTCAGGTACGGGTTAGGATTAGGATACGTGTTAGGGTTAGGGTAGGGGTTAGGGTTAGGGTACGCTTTAGGGTTAGGGTAGTTATTAAACCTATCCCACTTTCTAGATACCCCTTAGCACGTAAAGGAATATTATTTGGGGGTCCAGCCATGGAGAAGAGTTTAGACACTAGGATAAATAAGGAACACACCCATTATAAAGAAATCACATTAGGATTCTCTTTTTAAGCTGTTCCTTAAAACACTA
Source organism: Balaenoptera ricei (assembly GCF_028023285.1). Lineage (NCBI taxonomy): Eukaryota > Metazoa > Chordata > Mammalia > Artiodactyla > Balaenopteridae > Balaenoptera > Balaenoptera ricei. The sequence continues at coordinate 20,368 of NW_026778136.1, read as the reverse complement.
GTGCTTAGGAAATCTATTGGAGGCAGAAGCAGTCAAGGGTAGCCTAGGGTTAGGGTTAGGCTTAGGGTTAGGCTTAGGGTACGGCTTAGGGTACGGGTTAGGTGAGGGGTGCGGGTACGGCGTAGGGTATGGGTTAGGGTTAGGGTTAGTGTTAGGGTTAGGGCTCGGTTTAGGGTACGGGTTAGGATTAGGGTACGTGTTAGGGTTAGGGTAGGGGTTAGGGTTAGGGTACGCGTTAGGGTTAGGGTAGTTATTAAACCTATCCCACTCTCTAGATACCCCTTAGCACGTAAAGGAATATTATTTGGGGGTCCAGCCATGGAGAAGAGTTTAGACACTAGGATAAGATAAGGAACACACCCATTATAAAGAAATCACATTAGGATTCTCTTTTTAAGCTGTTCCTTAAAACACTAGTGCTTAGGAAATCTATTGGAGGCAGAAGCAGTCAAGGGTAGCCTAGGGTTAGGGTTAGGCTTAGGGTTAGGCTTAGGGTACGGCTTAGGGTACGGGTTCGGGGAGGGGTTCGGGTACAGCGTAGGGTATGTGTTAGGGTTAGGGTTAGGGTTAGTGTTAAGGTTACGGCTCGGTTTAGGGTACGGGTTAGGATTAGGGTACATGTTAGGGTTAGGGTAGGGGTTAGGGTTAGGGTACGCTTTAGGGTTAGGGTAGTTAGTAAACCTATCCCACTCTCTAGATACCCCTTAGCACGTAAAGGAATATTATTTGGGGGTCCAGCCATGGAGAAGAGTTTAGACACTAGGATAAGATAAGGAACACACCCATTATAAAGAAATCACATTAGAATTCTCTTTTTAAGCTGTTCCTTAAAACACTAGTGCTTAGGAAATCTATTGGAGGCAGAAGCAGTCAAGGGTAGCCAAGGGTTAGGGTTAGGCTTAGGGTTAGGCTTAGGGTACGGCTTAGGGTTCGGGTTCGGGGAAGGGTTCGGGTACGGCGTAGGGTATGTTTTATGGTTAGGGTTAGGGTTAGTGTTAGGGTCAGGGCTCGGTTTAGGGTACGGGTTAGGATTAGGGTACGTGTTAGGGTTAGGGTAGGGGTTAGGGTTAGGGTACGCGTTAGGGTTAGGGTAGTTAGTAAACCTATCCCACTCTCTAGATACCCCTTAGCACGTAAAGGAGTATTATTTGGGGATCCAGCCATGGAGAAGAGTTTAGGCACTAGGATAAGATAAGGAACACACCCATTATAAAGAAATCACATTAGGATTCTCTTTTTAAGCTGTTCCTTAAATCACTAGTGCTTAGGAAATCTATTGGAGGCAGAAGCAGTCAAGGGTAGCCTAGGTTTAGGGTTAGGCTTAGGGTTCGGCTTAGGGTACGGCTTAGGGTACGGGTTCGGGGATGGGTGCGGGTACGGCGTAGGGTATGGGTTAGGGTTAGGGTTAGTGTTAGGGTTAGGGCTCGGTTTAGGGTACGGGTTAGGATTAGGGTACGTGTTAGGGTTAGGGTAGGGGTTAGAGTTAGGGTACGCGTTAGCGTTAGGGTAGTTATTAAACCTATCCCACTCTCTAGATACCCCTTAGCACGTAAAGGAATATTATTTGGGGGTCCAGCCATGGAGAAGAGTTTAGACACTAGGATAAGATAAGGAACACACCCATTATAAAGAAATCACATTAGGATTCTATTTTAAGCTGTTCCTTAAAACACTAGTGCTTAGGAAATCTATTGGAGGCAGAAGCAGTCAAGGGTAGCCTAGGTTTAGGGTTAGGCTTAGGGTTAGGCTTAGGGTACGGCTTAGGGTTCGGGTTCGGGGAGGGGTTCGGGTACGGCGTAGGGTATGTGTTATGGTTAGGGTTAGGGTTAGTGTTAGGGTTAGGGCTCGGTTTAGGGTACGGGTTAGGATTAGGGTACGTGTTAGGGTTAGGGTAGGGGTTAGGGTTAGGGTACGCGTTAGGGTTAGGGTAGTTAGTAAACCTATCCCACTCTCTAGATACCCCTTAGCACGTAAAGGAGTATTATTTGGGGATCCAGCCATGGAGAAGAGTTTAGGCACTAGGATAAGATAAGGAACACACCCATTATAAAGAAATCACATTAGGATTCTCTTTTTAAGCTGTTCCTTAAAACACTAGTGCTTAGTAAATCTATTGGAGGCAGAAGCAGTCAAGGGTAGCCTAGGTTTAGGGTTAGGCTTAGGGTTCGGCTTAGGATACGGCTTAGGGTACGGGTTCGGGGAGGGGTGAGGGTACGGCGTAGGGTATGGGTTAGGGTTAGGGTTAGGGTTAGTGTTAGGGTTAGGGCTCGGTTTAGGGTACGGGTTAGGATTAGGGTACGTGTTAGGGTTAGGGTAGGGGTTAGAGTTAGGGTACGCGTTAGGGTTAGGGTAGTTATTAAACCTATCCCACTCTCTAGATACCCCTTAGCACGTAAAGGAATATTATTTGGGGGTCCAGCCATGGAGAAGAGTTTAGACACTAGGATAAGATAAGGAACACACCCATTATAAAGAAATCACATTAGAATTCTCTTTTTATGCTGTTCCTTAAAACACTAGTGCTTAGGAAATCTATTGGAGGCAGAAGCAGTCAAGGGTAGCCAAGGGTTAGGGTTAGGCTTAGGGTTAGGCTTAGGGTACGGCTTAGGGTTCGGGTTCGGGGAAGGGTGCGGGTACGGCGTAGGGTATGTGTTATGGTTAGGGTTAGGGTTAGTGTTAGGGTCAGGGCTCGGTTTAGGGTACGGGTTAGGATTAGGGTACGTGTTAGGGTTAGGGTAGGGGTTAGGGTTAGGGTACGCGTTAGGGTTAGGGTAGTTAGTAAACCTATCCCACTCTCTAGATACCCCTTAGCACGTAAAGGAGTATTATTTGGGGATCCAGCCATGGAGAAGAGTTTAGGCACTAGGATAAGATAAGGAACACACCCATTATAAAGAAATCACATTAGGATTCTCTTTTTAAGCTGTTCCTTAAATCACTAGTGCTTAGGAAATCTATTGGAGGCAGAAGCAGTCAAGGGTAGCCTAGGTTTAGGGTTAGGCTTAGGGTTCGGCTTAGGGTACGGCTTAGGGTACGGGTTCGGGGATGGGTGCGGGTACGGCGTAGGGTATGGGTTAGGGTTAGGGTTAGTGTTAGGGTTAGGGCTCGGTTTAGGGTACGGGTTAGGATTAGGGTACGTGTTAGGGTTAGGGTAGGGGTTAGGGTTAGGGTACGCGTTAGCGTTAGGGTAGTTATTAAACCTATCCCACTCTCTAGATACCCCTTAGCACGTAAAGGAATATTATTTGGGGGTCCAGCCATGGAGAAGAGTTTAGACACTAGGATAAGATAAGGAACACACCCATTATAAAGAAATCACATTAGGATTCTATTTTAAGCTGTTCCTTAAAACACTAGTGCTTAGGAAATCTATTGGAGGCAGAAGCAGTCAAGGGTAGCCTAGGTTTAGGGTTAGGCTTAGGGTTAGGCTTAGGGTACGGCTTAGGGTTCGGGTTCGGGGAGGGGTTCGGGTACGGCGTAGGGTATGTGTTATGGTTAGGGTTAGGGTTAGTGTTAGGGTTAGGGCTCGGTTTAGGGTACGGGTTAGGATTAGGGTACGTGTTAGGGTTAGGGTAGGGGTTAGGGTTAGGGTACGCGTTAGGGTTAGGGTAGTTAGTAAACCTATCCCACTCTCTAGATACCCCTTAGCACGTAAAGGAGTATTATTTGGGGATCCAGCCATGGAGAAGAGTTTAGGCACTAGGATAAGATAAGGAACACACCCATTATAAAGAAATCACATTAGGATTCTCTTTTTAAGCTGTTCCTTAAAACACTAGTGCTTAGGAAATCTATTGGAGGCAGAAGCAGTCAAGGGTAGCCTAGGTTTAGGGTTAGGCTTAGGGTTCGGCTTAGGATACGGCTTAGGGTACGGGTTCGGGGAGGGGTGAGGGTACGGCGTAGGGTATGGGTTAGGGTTAGGGTTAGGGTTAGTGTTAGGGTTAGGGCTCGGTTTAGGGTACGGGTTAGGATTAGGGTACGTGTTAGGGTTAGGGTAGGGGTTAGAGTTAGGGTACGCGTTAGGGTTAGGGTAGTTATTAAACCTATCCCACTCTCTAGATACCCCTTCGCACGTAAAGGAATATTATTTGGGGGTCCAGCCATGGAGAAGAGTTTAGACACTAGGATAAATAAGGAACACACCCATTATAAAGAAATCACATTAGGATTCTCTTTTTTAGCTGTTCCTTAAAACACTAGTGCCTAGGACATCTATTGGAGGCAGAAGCAGTCAAGGGTAGCCAAGGGTTAGGGTTAGGCTTAGGGTTAGGCTTAGGGTACGGCTTAGGGTACGGGTTAGGTGAGGGGTGCGGGTACGGCGTAGGGTATGGGTTAGGGTTAGGGTTAGTGTTAGGGTTAGGGCTCGGTTTAGGGTACGGGTTAGGATTAGGGTACGTGTTAGGTTTAGGGTAGAGGTTAGGGTTAGGGTACGCGTTAGGGTTAGGGTAGTTAGTAAACCTATCCCACTCTCTAGATACCCCTTAGCACGTAAAGGAGTATTATTTGGGGATCCAGCCATGGAGAAGAGTGTAGGCACTAGGATAAGATAAGGAACACACCCATTATAAAGAAATCACATTAGGATTCTCTTTTTAAGCTTTTCCTTAAAACACTAGTGCTTAGGAAATCTATTGGAGGCAGAAGCAGTCAAGGGTAGCCTAGGTTTAGGGTTAGGCTTAGGGTTAGGCTTAGGGTACGGCTTAGGGTTCGGGTTCGGGGAGGGGTTCGGGTACGGCGTAGGGTATGTGTTATGGTTAGGGTTAGGGTTAGTGTTAGGGTTAGGGCTCGGTTTTGGGTACGGGTTAGGATTAGGGTACGTGTTAGGGTTAGGGTAGGGGTTAGGGTTAGGGTACGCGTTAGGGTTAGGGTAGTTAGTAAACCTATCCCACTCTCTAGATACCCCTTAGCACGTAAAGGAGTATTATTTGGGGATCCAGCCATGGAGAAGAGTTTAGGCACTAGGATAAGATAAGGAACACACCCATTATAAAGAAATCACATTAGGATTCTCTTTTTAAGCTGTTCCTTAAAACACTAGTGCTTAGTAAATCTATTGGAGGCAGAAGCAGTCAAGGGTAGCCTAGGTTTAGGGTTAGGCTTAGGGTTCGGCTTAGGATACGGCTTAGGGTACGGGTTCGGGGAGGGGTGAGGGTACGGCGTAGGGTATGGGTTAGGGTTAGGGTTAGGGTTAGTGTTAGGGTTAGGGCTCGGTTTAGGGTACGGGTTAGGATTAGGGTACGTGTTAGGGTTAGGGTAGGGGTTAGAGTTAGGGTACGCGTTAGGGTTAGGGTAGTTATTAAACCTATCCCACTCTCTAGATACCCCTTAGCACGTAAAGGAATATTATTTGGGGGTCCAGCCATGGAGAAGAGTTTAGACACTAGGATAAGATAAGGAACACACCCATTATAAAGAAATCACATTAGAATTCTCTTTTTAAGCTGTTCCTTAAAACACTAGTGCTTAGGAAATCTATTGGAGGCAGAAGCAGTCAAGGGTAGCCAAGGGTTAGGGTTAGGCTTAGGGTTAGGCTTAGGGTACGGCTTAGGGTTCGGGTTCGGGGAAGGGTGCGGGTACGGCGTAGGGTATGTGTTATGGTTAGGGTTAGGGTTAGTGTTAGGGTCAGGGCTCGGTTTAGGGTACGGGTTAGGATTAGGGTACGTGTTAGGGTTAGGGTAGGGGTTAGGGTTAGGGTACGCGTTAGGGTTAGGGTAGTTAGTAAACCTATCTCACTCTCTAGATACCCCTTAGCACGTAAAGGAGTATTATTTGGGGATCCAGCCATGGAGAAGAGTTTAGGCACTAGGATAAGATAAGGAACACACCCATTATAAAGAAATCACATTAGGATTCTCTTTTTAAGCTGTTCCTTAAATCACTAGTGCTTAGGAAATCTATTGGAGGCAGAAGCAGTCAAGGGTAGCCTAGGTTTAGGGTTAGGCTTAGGGTTCGGCTTAGGGTACGGCTTAGGGTACGGGTTCGGGGATGGGTGCGGGTACGGCGTAGGGTATGGGTTAGGGTTAGGGTTAGTGTTAGGGTTAGGGCTCGGTTTAGGGTACGGGTTAGGATTAGGGTACGTGTTAGGGTTAGGGTAGGGGTTAGGGTTAGGGTACGCGTTAGCGTTAGGGTAGTTATTAAACCTATCCCACTCTCTAGATACCCCTTAGCACGTAAAGGAGTATTATTTGGGGATCCAGCCATGGAGAAGAGTTTAGACACTAGGATAAATAAGGAACACACCCATTATAAAGAAATCACATTAGGATTCTCTTTTTTAGCTGTTCCTTAAAACACTAGTGCCTAGGACATCTATTGGAGGCAGAAGCAGTCAAGGGTAGCCAAGGGTTAGGGTTAGGCTTAGGGTTAGGCTTAGGGTACGGCTTAGGGTACGGGTTAGGTGAGGGGTGCGGGTACGGCGTAGGGTATGGGTTAGGGTTAGGGTTAGTGTTAGGGTTAGGGCTCGGTTTAGGGTACGGGTTAGGATTAGGGTACGTGTTAGGGTTAGGGTAGAGGTTAGGGTTAGGGTACGCGTTAGGGTTAGGGTAGTTAGTAAACCTATCCCACTCTCTAGATACCCCTTAGCACGTAAAGGAGTATTATTTGGGGATCCAGCCATGGAGAAGAGTTTAGGCACTAGGATAAGATAAGGAACACACCCATTATAAAGAAATCACATTAGGATTCTCTTTTTAAGCTGTTCCTTAAAACACTAGTGCTTAGGAAATCTATTGGAGGCAGAAGCAGTCAAGGGTGGCCTAGGTTTAGGGTTAGGCTTAGGGTTCGGCTTAGGATACGGCTTAGGGTACGGGTTCGGGGAGGGGTGCAGGTATGGCGTAGGGTATGGGTTAGGGTTAGGGTTAGTGTTAGGGTTAGGGCTCGGTTTAGGGTACGGGTTAGGATTAGGGTACGTGTTAGGGTTAGGGTAGGGGTTAGGGTTAGGGTACGCGTTAGCGTTAGGGTAGTTATTAAACCTATCCCACTCTCTAGATACCCCTTAGCACGTAAAGGAATATTATTTGAGGGTGCAGCCATGGAGAAGAGTTTAGACACTAGGATAAGATAAGGAACACACCCATTATAAAGAAATCACATTAGGATTCTCTTTTTAAGCTGTTCCTTAAAACACTAGTGCTTAGGAAATCTATTGGAGGCAGAAGCAGTCAAGGGTAGCCTAGGGTTAGGGTTAGGCTTAGGGTTAGGCTTAGCGTACCGTTTAGGGTACGGGTTTGGGGAGGGGTTCGGTTACGGCGTAGGGTATGGGTTAGGGTTTGGATTAGGGTTAGTGCTAGGGTTAGGGCTCGGTTTAGGGTACGGGTTAGGATTAGGGTACGTGTTAGTGTTAGGGTAGGGGTTAGGGTTAGAGTACGCATTAGGGTTAGGGTAGTTATTAAACCTATCCCACTCTCTAGATACCCCTCAGCACGTAAGGGAATATTATTTGGGGGTGCAGCCATGGAGAAGAGTTTAGACACTAAGATAAGATAAGGAACACACCCATTATAAAGAAATCACATTAGGATTCTCTTTTTAAGCTGTTCCTTAAAACACTAGTGCTTAGGAAATCTATTGGAGGCAGAAGCAGTCAAGGGTAGCGTAGGGTTAGGGTTAGGCTTAGGGTTAGGCTTAGGGTACGGCTTAGGGTACGGGTTCAGGGAGGGGTTCGGGTACGGCGTAGGGTATGCGTTAGGGTTAGTGTTAGGGTTAGTGTTAGGGTTAGGGCTCGGTTCAGGTACGGGTTAGGATTAGGATACGTGTTAGGGTTAGGGTAGGGGTTAGGGTTAGGGTACGCTTTAGGGTTAGGGTAGTTATTAAACCTATCCCACTTTCTAGATACCCCTTAGCACGTAAAGGAATATTATTTGGGGGTCCAGCCATGGAGAAGAGTTTAGACACTAGGATAAATAAGGAACACACCCATTATAAAGAAATCACATTAGGATTCTCTTTTTAAGCTGTTCCTTAAAACACTAGTGCTTAGGAAATCTATTGGAGGCAGAAGCAGTCAAGGGTAGCCTAGGGTTAGGGTTAGGCTTAGGGTTAGGCTTAGGGTACGGCTTAGGGTACGGGTTAGGTGAGGGGTGCGGGTACGGCGTAGGGTATGGGTTAGGGTTAGGGTTAGTGTTAGGGTTAGGGCTCGGTTTAGGGTACGGGTTAGGATTAGGGTACGTGTTAGGGTTAGGGTAGGGGTTAGGGTTAGGGTACGCGTTAGGGTTAGGGTAGTTATTAAACCTATCCCACTCTCTAGATACCCCTTAGCACGTAAAGGAATATTATTTGGGGGTCCAGCCATGGAGAAGAGTTTAGACACTAGGATAAGATAAGGAACACACCCATTATAAAGAAATCACATTAGGATTCTCTTTTTAAGCTGTTCCTTAAAACACTAGTGCTTAGGAAATCTATTGGAGGCAGAAGCAGTCAAGGGTAGCCTAGGGTTAGGGTTAGGCTTAGGGTTAGGCTTAGGGTACGGCTTAGGGTACGGGTTCGGGGAGGGGTTCGGGTACAGCGTAGGGTATGTGTTAGGGTTAGGGTTAGGGTTAGTGTTAAGGTTACGGCTCGGTTTAGGGTACGGGTTAGGATTAGGGTACATGTTAGGGTTAGGGTAGGGGTTAGGGTTAGGGTACGCTTTAGGGTTAGGGTAGTTAGTAAACCTATCCCACTCTCTAGATACCCCTTAGCACGTAAAGGAATATTATTTGGGGGTCCAGCCATGGAGAAGAGTTTAGACACTAGGATAAGATAAGGAACACACCCATTATAAAGAAATCACATTAGAATTCTCTTTTTAAGCTGTTCCTTAAAACACTAGTGCTTAGGAAATCTATTGGAGGCAGAAGCAGTCAAGGGTAGCCAAGGGTTAGGGTTAGGCTTAGGGTTAGGCTTAGGGTACGGCTTAGGGTTCGGGTTCGGGGAAGGGTTCGGGTACGGCGTAGGGTATGTTTTATGGTTAGGGTTAGGGTTAGTGTTAGGGTCAGGGCTCGGTTTAGGGTACGGGTTAGGATTAGGGTACGTGTTAGGGTTAGGGTAGGGGTTAGGGTTAGGGTACGCGTTAGGGTTAGGGTAGTTAGTAAACCTATCCCACTCTCTAGATACCCCTTAGCACGTAAAGGAGTATTATTTGGGGATCCAGCCATGGAGAAGAGTTTAGGCACTAGGATAAGATAAGGAACACACCCATTATAAAGAAATCACATTAGGATTCTCTTTTTAAGCTGTTCCTTAAATCACTAGTGCTTAGGAAATCTATTGGAGGCAGAAGCAGTCAAGGGTAGCCTAGGTTTAGGGTTAGGCTTAGGGTTCGGCTTAGGGTACGGCTTAGGGTACGGGTTCGGGGATGGGTGCGGGTACGGCGTAGGGTATGGGTTAGGGTTAGGGTTAGTGTTAGGGTTAGGGCTCGGTTTAGGGTACGGGTTAGGATTAGGGTACGTGTTAGGGTTAGGGTAGGGGTTAGAGTTAGGGTACGCGTTAGCGTTAGGGTAGTTATTAAACCTATCCCACTCTCTAGATACCCCTTAGCACGTAAAGGAATATTATTTGGGGGTCCAGCCATGGAGAAGAGTTTAGACACTAGGATAAGATAAGGAACACACCCATTATAAAGAAATCACATTAGGATTCTATTTTAAGCTGTTCCTTAAAACACTAGTGCTTAGGAAATCTATTGGAGGCAGAAGCAGTCAAGGGTAGCCTAGGTTTAGGGTTAGGCTTAGGGTTAGGCTTAGGGTACGGCTTAGGGTTCGGGTTCGGGGAGGGGTTCGGGTACGGCGTAGGGTATGTGTTATGGTTAGGGTTAGGGTTAGTGTTAGGGTTAGGGCTCGGTTTAGGGTACGGGTTAGGATTAGGGTACGTGTTAGGGTTAGGGTAGGGGTTAGGGTTAGGGTACGCGTTAGGGTTAGGGTAGTTAGTAAACCTATCCCACTCTCTAGATACCCCTTAGCACGTAAAGGAGTATTATTTGGGGATCCAGCCATGGAGAAGAGTTTAGGCACTAGGATAAGATAAGGAACACACCCATTATAAAGAAATCACATTAGGATTCTCTTTTTAAGCTGTTCCTTAAAACACTAGTGCTTAGTAAATCTATTGGAGGCAGAAGCAGTCAAGGGTAGCCTAGGTTTAGGGTTAGGCTTAGGGTTCGGCTTAGGATACGGCTTAGGGTACGGGTTCGGGGAGGGGTGAGGGTACGGCGTAGGGTATGGGTTAGGGTTAGGGTTAGGGTTAGTGTTAGGGTTAGGGCTCGGTTTAGGGTACGGGTTAGGATTAGGGTACGTGTTAGGGTTAGGGTAGGGGTTAGAGTTAGGGTACGCGTTAGGGTTAGGGTAGTTATTAAACCTATCCCACTCTCTAGATACCCCTTAGCACGTAAAGGAATATTATTTGGGGGTCCAGCCATGGAGAAGAGTTTAGACACTAGGATAAGATAAGGAACACACCCATTATAAAGAAATCACATTAGAATTCTCTTTTTAAGCTGTTCCTTAAAACACTAGTGCTTAGGAAATCTATTGGAGGCAGAAGCAGTCAAGGGTAGCCAAGGGTTAGGGTTAGGCTTAGGGTTAGGCTTAGGGTACGGCTTAGGGTTCGGGTTCGGGGAAGGGTGCGGGTACGGCGTAGGGTATGTGTTATGGTTAGGGTTAGGGTTAGTGTTAGGGTCAGGGCTCGGTTTAGGGTACGGGTTAGGATTAGGGTACGTGTTAGGGTTAGGGTAGGGGTTAGGGTTAGGGTACGCGTTAGGGTTAGGGTAGTTAGTAAACCTATCCCACTCTCTAGATACCCCTTAGCACGTAAAGGAGTATTATTTGGGGATCCAGCCATGGAGAAGAGTTTAGGCACTAGGATAAGATAAGGAACACACCCATTATAAAGAAATCACATTAGGATTCTCTTTTTAAGCTGTTCCTTAAATCACTAGTGCTTAGGAAATCTATTGGAGGCAGAAGCAGTCAAGGGTAGCCTAGGTTTAGGGTTAGGCTTAGGGTTCGGCTTAGGGTACGGCTTAGGGTACGGGTTCGGGGATGGGTGCGGGTACGGCGTAGGGTATGGGTTAGGGTTAGGGTTAGTGTTAGGGTTAGGGCTCGGTTTAGGGTACGGGTTAGGATTAGGGTACGTGTTAGGGTTAGGGTAGGGGTTAGGGTTAGGGTACGCGTTAGCGTTAGGGTAGTTATTAAACCTATCCCACTCTCTAGATACCCCTTAGCACGTAAAGGAATATTATTTGGGGGTCCAGCCATGGAGAAGAGTTTAGACACTAGGATAAGATAAGGAACACACCCATTATAAAGAAATCACATTAGGATTCTATTTTAAGCTGTTCCTTAAAACACTAGTGCTTAGGAAATCTATTGGAGGCAGAAGCAGTCAAGGGTAGCCTAGGTTTAGGGTTAGGCTTAGGGTTAGGCTTAGGGTACGGCTTAGGGTTCGGGTTCGGGGAGGGGTTCGGGTACGGCGTAGGGTATGTGTTATGGTTAGGGTTAGGGTTAGTGTTAGGGTTAGGGCTCGGTTTAGGGTACGGGTTAGGATTAGGGTACGTGTTAGGGTTAGGGTAGGGGTTAGGGTTAGGGTACGCGTTAGGGTTAGGGTAGTTAGTAAACCTATCCCACTCTCTAGATACCCCTTAGCACGTAAAGGAGTATTATTTGGGGATCCAGCCATGGAGAAGAGTTTAGGCACTAGGATAAGATAAGGAACACACCCATTATAAAGAAATCACATTAGGATTCTCTTTTTAAGCTGTTCCTTAAAACACTAGTGCTTAGGAAATCTATTGGAGGCAGAAGCAGTCAAGGGTAGCCTAGGTTTAGGGTTAGGCTTAGGGTTCGGCTTAGGATACGGCTTAGGGTACGGGTTCGGGGAGGGGTGAGGGTACGGCGTAGGGTATGGGTTAGGGTTAGGGTTAGGGTTAGTGTTAGGGTTAGGGCTCGGTTTAGGGTACGGGTTAGGATTAGGGTACGTGTTAGGGTTAGGGTAGGGGTTAGAGTTAGGGTACGCGTTAGGGTTAGGGTAGTTATTAAACCTATCCCACTCTCTAGATACCCCTTCGCACGTAAAGGAATATTATTTGGGGGTCCAGCCATGGAGAAGAGTTTAGACACTAGGATAAATAAGGAACACACCCATTATAAAGAAATCACATTAGGATTCTCTTTTTTAGCTGTTCCTTAAAACACTAGTGCCTAGGACATCTATTGGAGGCAGAAGCAGTCAAGGGTAGCCAAGGGTTAGGGTTAGGCTTAGGGTTAGGCTTAGGGTACGGCTTAGGGTACGGGTTAGGTGAGGGGTGCGGGTACGGCGTAGGGTATGGGTTAGGGTTAGGGTTAGTGTTAGGGTTAGGGCTCGGTTTAGGGTACGGGTTAGGATTAGGGTACGTGTTAGGTTTAGGGTAGAGGTTAGGGTTAGGGTACGCGTTAGGGTTAGGGTAGTTAGTAAACCTATCCCACTCTCTAGATACCCCTTAGCACGTAAAGGAGTATTATTTGGGGATCCAGCCATGGAGAAGAGTGTAGGCACTAGGATAAGATAAGGAACACACCCATTATAAAGAAATCACATTAGGATTCTCTTTTTAAGCTTTTCCTTAAAACACTAGTGCTTAGGAAATCTATTGGAGGCAGAAGCAGTCAAGGGTAGCCTAGGTTTAGGGTTAGGCTTAGGGTTCGGCTTAGGATACGGCTTAGTGTACGGGTTCGGGGAGGGGTGCGGGTATTGTGTAGGGTATGGGTTAGGGTTAGGGTTAGTGTTAGGGTTAGGGCTCGGTTTAGGGTACGGGTTAGGTTTAGGGTACGTGTTAGGGTTAGGGTAGGGGTTAGGGTTAGGGTACGCGTTAGCGTTAGGGTAGTTATTAAACCTATCCCACTCTCTAGATACCCCTTAGCACGTAAAGGAATATTATTTGAGGGTGCAGCCATGGAGAAGAGTTTAGACACTAGGATAAGATAAGGAACACACCCATTATAAAGAAATCACATTAGGATTCTCTTTTTAAGCTGTTCCTTAAAACACTAGTGCTTAGGAAATCTATTGGAGGCAGAAGCAGTCAAGGGTAGCCTAGGGTTAGGGTTAGGCTTAGGGTTAGGCTTAGCGTACCGCTTAGGGTACGGGTTTGGGGAGGGGTTCGGTTACGGCGTAGGGTATGGGTTAGGGTTTGGATTAGGGTTAGTGCTAGGGTTAGGGCTCGGTTTAGGGTACGGGTTAGGATTAGGGTACGTGTTAGTGTTAGGGTAGGGGTTAGGGTTAGAGTACGCATTAGGGTTAGGGTAGTTATTAAACCTATCCCACTCTCTAGATACCCCTCAGCACGTAAGGGAATATTATTTGGGGGTGCAGCCATGGAGAAGAGTTTAGACACTAAGATAAGATAAGGAACACACCCATTATAAAGAAATCACATTAGGATTCTCTTTTTAAGCTGTTCCTTAAAACACTAGTGCTTAGGAAATCTATTGGAGGCAGAAGCAGTCAAGGGTAGCGTAGGGTTAGGGTTAGGCTTAGGGTTAGGCTTAGGGTACGGCTTAGGGTACGGGTTCAGGGAGGGGTTCGGGTACGGCGTAGGGTATGCGTTAGGGTTAGTGTTAGGGTTAGTGTTAGGGTTAGGGCTCGGTTCAGGTACGGGTTAGGATTAGGATACGTGTTAGGGTTAGGGTAGGGGTTAGGGTTAGGGTACGCTTTAGGGTTAGGGTAGTTATTAAACCTATCCCACTTTCTAGATACCCCTTAGCACGTAAAGGAATATTATTTGGGGGTCCAGCCATGGAGAAGAGTTTAGACACTAGGATAAATAAGGAACACACCCATTATAAAGAAATCACATTAGGATTCTCTTTTTAAGCTGTTCCTTAAAACAGTAGTGCTTAGGAAATCTATTGGAGGCAGAAGCAGTCAAGGGTAGCCTAGGGTTAGGGTTAGGCTTAGGGTTAGGCTTAGGGTAAGGCTTAGGGTACGGGTTAGGTGAGGGGTGCGGGTACAGCGTAGGGTATGGGTTAGGGTTAGGGTTAGTGTTAGGGTTAGGGCTCGGTTTAGGGTACGGGTTAGGATTAGGGTACGTGTTGGGGTTAGGGTAGGGGTTAGGGTTAGGGTACGCGTTAGGGTTAGGGTAGTTATTAAACCTATCCCACTCTCTAGATACCCCTTAGCACGTAAAGGAATATTATTTGGGGGTCCAGCCATGGAGAAGAGTTTAGACACTAGGATAAGATAAGGAACACACCCATTATAAAGAAATCACATTAGGATTCTCTTTTTAAGCTGTTCCTTAAAACACTAGTGCTTAGGAAATCTATTGGAGGCAGAAGCAGTCAAGGGTAGCCTAGGGTTAGGGTTAGGCTTAGGGTTAGGCTTAGGGTACGGCTTAGGGTACGGGTTCGGGGAGGGGTTCGGGTACAGCGTAGGGTATGTGTTAGGGTTAGGGTTAGGGTTAGTGTTAAGGTTACGGCTCGGTTTAGGGTAAGGGTTAGGATTAGGGTACATGTTAGGGTTAGGGTAGGGGTTAGGGTTAGGGTACGCTTTAGGGTTAGGGTAGTTAGTAAACCTATCCCACTCTCTAGATACCCCTTAGCACGTAAAGGAATATTATTTGGGGGTCCAGCCATGGAGAAGAGTTTAGACACTAGGATAAGATAAGGAACACACCCATTATAAAGAAATCACATTAGGATTCTCTTTTTAAGCTGTTCCTTAAAACACTAGTGCTTAGGAAATCTATTGGAGGCAGAAGCAGTCAAGGGTAGCCTAGGGTTAGGGTTAGGCTTAGGGTTAGGCTTAGGGTACGGCTTAGGGTACGGGTTAGGTGAGGGGTGCGGGTACGGCGTAGGGTATGGGTAAGGGTTAGGGTTAGTGTTAGGGTTAGGGCTCGGTTTAGAGTACGGGTTAGGATTAGGGTACGTGTTAGGGTTAGGGTAGGGGTTAGGGTTAGGGTACGCGTTAGGGTTAGGGTAGTTATTAAACCTATCCCACTCTCTAGATACCCCTTAGCACGTAAAGGAATATTATTTGGGGGTCCAGCCATGGAGAAGAGTTTAGACATTAGGATAAGATAAGGAACACACCCATTATAAAGAAATCACATTAGGATTCTCTTTTTAAGCTGTTCCTTAAAACACTAGTGCTTAGGAAATCTATTGGAGGCAGAAGCAGTCAAGGGTAGCCTAGGGTTAGGGTTAGGCTTAGGGTTAGGCTTAGGGTACGGCTTAGGGTACGGGTTCGGTGAGGGGTTCGGGTACAGCGTAGGGTATGTGTTAGGGTTAGGGTTAGGGTTAGTGATAAGGTTACGGCTCGGTTTAGGGTACGGGTTAGGATTAGGGTACATGTTAGGGTTAGGGTAGGGGTTAGGGTTAGGGTACGCTTTAGGGTTAGGGTAGTTAATAAACCTATCCCACTCTCTAGATACCCCTTAGCACGTAAAGGAATATTATTTGGGGGTTCAGCCATGGAGAAGAGTTTAGACACTAGGATAAGATAAGGAACACACCCATTATAAAGAAATCACATTAGAATTCTCTTTTTAAGCTGTTCCTTAAAACACTAGTGCTTAGGAAATCTATTGGAGGCAGAAGCAGTCAAGGGTAGCCAAGGGTTAGGGTTAGGCTTAGGGTTAGGCTTAGGGTACGGCTTAGGGTTCGAGTTCGGGGAGGGGTTCGGGTATGGCGTAGGGTATGTGTTATGGTTAGGGTTAGGGTTAGTGTTAGGGTCAGGGCTGGGTTTAGGGTACGGGTTAGGATTAGGGTACGTGTTAGGGTTAGGGTAGGGGTTAGGGTTAGGGTACGCGTTAGGGTTAGGGTAGTTAGTAAACCTATCCCACTCTCTAGATACCCCTTAGCACGTAAAGGAGTATTATTTGGGGATCCAGCCATGGAGAAGAGTTTAGGCACTAGGATAAGATAAGGAACACACCCATTATAAAGAAATCACATTAGGATTCTCTTTTTAAGCTGTTCCTTAAAACACTAGTGCTTAGGAAATCTATTGGAGGCAGAAGCAGTCAAGGGTAGCCTAGGGTTAGGGTTAGGCTTAGGGTTTGGCTTAGGGTACGGCTTAGGATACGGCTTAGGGTACGGGTTCGGGGAGGGGTGCGGGTACGGCGTAGGGTATGGGTTAGGGTTAGGGTTAGTGTTAGGGTTAGGGCTCGGTTTAGGGTACGGGTTAGGATTAGGGTACGTGTTAGGGTTAGGGTAGGGGTTAGGGTTAGGGTACGCGTTAGCGTTAGGGTAGTTATTAAACCTATCCCACTCTCTAGATACCCCTTAGCACGTAAAGGAATATTATTTGGGGGTCCAGCCATGGAGAAGAGTTTAGACACTAGGATAAGATAAGGAACACACCCATTATAAAGAAATCACATTAGGATTCTATTTTAAGCTGTTCCTTAAAACACTAGTGCTTAGGAAATCTATTGGAGGCAGAAGCAGTCAAGGGTAGCCTAGGTTTAGGGTTAGGCTTAGGGTTAGGCTTAGGGTACGGCTTAGGGTTCGGGTTCGGGGAGGGGTTCGGGTACGGCGTAGGGTATGTGTTATGGTTAGGGTTAGGGTTAGTGTTAGGGTTAGGGCTCGGTTTAGGGTACGGGTTAGGATTAGGGTACGTGTTAGGGTTAGGGTAGGGGTTAGGGTTAGGGTACGCGTTAGGGTTAGGGTAGTTAGTAAACCTATCCCACTCTCTAGATACCCCTTAGCACGTAAAGGAGTATTATTTGGGGATCCAGCCATGGAGAAGAGTTTAGGCACTAGGATAAGATAAGGAACACACCCATTATAAAGAAATCACATTAGGATTCTCTTTTTAAGCTGTTCCTTAAAACACTAGTGCTTAGGAAATCTATTGGAGGCAGAAGCAGTCAAGGGTAGCCTAGGTTTAGGGTTAGGCTTAGGGTTCGGCTTAGGATACGGCTTAGGGTACGGGTTCGGGGAGGGGTGAGGGTACGGCGTAGGGTATGGGTTAGGGTTAGGGTTAGGGTTAGTGTTAGGGTTAGGGCTCGGTTTAGGGTACGGGTTAGGATTAGGGTACGTGTTAGGGTTAGGGTAGGGGTTAGAGTTAGGGTACGCGTTAGGGTTAGGGTAGTTATTAAACCTATCCCACTCTCTAGATACCCCTTCGCACGTAAAGGAATATTATTTGGGGGTCCAGCCATGGAGAAGAGTTTAGACACTAGGATAAATAAGGAACACACCCATTATAAAGAAATCACATTAGGATTCTCTTTTTTAGCTGTTCCTTAAAACACTAGTGCCTAGGACATCTATTGGAGGCAGAAGCAGTCAAGGGTAGCCAAGGGTTAGGGTTAGGCTTAGGGTTAGGCTTAGGGTACGGCTTAGGGTACGGGTTAGGTGAGGGGTGCGGGTACGGCGTAGGGTATGGGTTAGGGTTAGGGTTAGTGTTAGGGTTAGGGCTCGGTTTAGGGTACGGGTTAGGATTAGGGTACGTGTTAGGTTTAGGGTAGAGGTTAGGGTTAGGGTACGCGTTAGGGTTAGGGTAGTTAGTAAACCTATCCCACTCTCTAGATACCCCTTAGCACGTAAAGGAGTATTATTTGGGGATCCAGCCATGGAGAAGAGTGTAGGCACTAGGATAAGATAAGGAACACACCCATTATAAAGAAATCACATTAGGATTCTCTTTTTAAGCTTTTCCTTAAAACACTAGTGCTTAGGAAATCTATTGGAGGCAGAAGCAGTCAAGGGTAGCCTAGGTTTAGGGTTAGGCTTAGGGTTCGGCTTAGGATACGGCTTAGTGTACGGGTTCGGGGAGGGGTGCGGGTATTGTGTAGGGTATGGGTTAGGGTTAGGGTTAGTGTTAGGGTTAGGGCTCGGTTTAGGGTACGGGTTAGGTTTAGGGTACGTGTTAGGGTTAGGGTAGGGGTTAGGGTTAGGGTACGCGTTAGCGTTAGGGTAGTTATTAAACCTATCCCACTCTCTAGATACCCCTTAGCACGTAAAGGAATATTATTTGAGGGTGCAGCCATGGAGAAGAGTTTAGACACTAGGATAAGATAAGGAACACACCCATTATAAAGAAATCACATTAGGATTCTCTTTTTAAGCTGTTCCTTAAAACACTAGTGCTTAGGAAATCTATTGGAGGCAGAAGCAGTCAAGGGTAGCCTAGGGTTAGGGTTAGGCTTAGGGTTAGGCTTAGCGTACCGCTTAGGGTACGGGTTTGGGGAGGGGTTCGGTTACGGCGTAGGGTATGGGTTAGGGTTTGGATTAGGGTTAGTGCTAGGGTTAGGGCTCGGTTTAGGGTACGGGTTAGGATTAGGGTACGTGTTAGTGTTAGGGTAGGGGTTAGGGTTAGAGTACGCATTAGGGTTAGGGTAGTTATTAAACCTATCCCACTCTCTAGATACCCCTCAGCACGTAAGGGAATATTATTTGGGGGTGCAGCCATGGAGAAGAGTTTAGACACTAAGATAAGATAAGGAACACACCCATTATAAAGAAATCACATTAGGATTCTCTTTTTAAGCTGTTCCTTAAAACACTAGTGCTTAGGAAATCTATTGGAGGCAGAAGCAGTCAAGGGTAGCGTAGGGTTAGGGTTAGGCTTAGGGTTAGGCTTAGGGTACGGCTTAGGGTACGGGTTCAGGGAGGGGTTCGGGTACGGCGTAGGGTATGCGTTAGGGTTAGTGTTAGGGTTAGTGTTAGGGTTAGGGCTCGGTTCAGGTACGGGTTAGGATTAGGATACGTGTTAGGGTTAGGGTAGGGGTTAGGGTTAGGGTACGCTTTAGGGTTAGGGTAGTTATTAAACCTATCCCACTTTCTAGATACCCCTTAGCACGTAAAGGAATATTATTTGGGGGTCCAGCCATGGAGAAGAGTTTAGACACTAGGATAAATAAGGAACACACCCATTATAAAGAAATCACATTAGGATTCTCTTTTTAAGCTGTTCCTTAAAACAGTAGTGCTTAGGAAATCTATTGGAGGCAGAAGCAGTCAAGGGTAGCCTAGGGTTAGGGTTAGGCTTAGGGTTAGGCTTAGGGTAAGGCTTAGGGTACGGGTTAGGTGAGGGGTGCGGGTACAGCGTAGGGTATGGGTTAGGGTTAGGGTTAGTGTTAGGGTTAGGGCTCGGTTTAGGGTACGGGTTAGGATTAGGGTACGTGTTGGGGTTAGGGTAGGGGTTAGGGTTAGGGTACGCGTTAGGGTTAGGGTAGTTATTAAACCTATCCCACTCTCTAGATACCCCTTAGCACGTAAAGGAATATTATTTGGGGGTCCAGCCATGGAGAAGAGTTTAGACACTAGGATAAGATAAGGAACACACCCATTATAAAGAAATCACATTAGGATTCTCTTTTTAAGCTGTTCCTTAAAACACTAGTGCTTAGGAAATCTATTGGAGGCAGAAGCAGTCAAGGGTAGCCTAGGGTTAGGGTTAGGCTTAGGGTTAGGCTTAGGGTACGGCTTAGGGTACGGGTTCGGGGAGGGGTTCGGGTACAGCGTAGGGTATGTGTTAGGGTTAGGGTTAGGGTTAGTGTTAAGGTTACGGCTCGGTTTAGGGTAAGGGTTAGGATTAGGGTACATGTTAGGGTTAGGGTAGGGGTTAGGGTTAGGGTACGCTTTAGGGTTAGGGTAGTTAGTAAACCTATCCCACTCTCTAGATACCCCTTAGCACGTAAAGGAATATTATTTGGGGGTCCAGCCATGGAGAAGAGTTTAGACACTAGGATAAGATAAGGAACACACCCATTATAAAGAAATCACATTAGGATTCTCTTTTTAAGCTGTTCCTTAAAACACTAGTGCTTAGGAAATCTATTGGAGGCAGAAGCAGTCAAGGGTAGCCTAGGGTTAGGGTTAGGCTTAGGGTTAGGCTTAGGGTACGGCTTAGGGTACGGGTTAGGTGAGGGGTGCGGGTACGGCGTAGGGTATGGGTAAGGGTTAGGGTTAGTGTTAGGGTTAGGGCTCGGTTTAGAGTACGGGTTAGGATTAGGGTACGTGTTAGGGTTAGGGTAGGGGTTAGGGTTAGGGTACGCGTTAGGGTTAGGGTAGTTATTAAACCTATCCCACTCTCTAGATACCCCTTAGCACGTAAAGGAATATTATTTGGGGGTCCAGCCATGGAGAAGAGTTTAGACATTAGGATAAGATAAGGAACACACCCATTATAAAGAAATCACATTAGGATTCTCTTTTTAAGCTGTTCCTTAAAACACTAGTGCTTAGGAAATCTATTGGAGGCAGAAGCAGTCAAGGGTAGCCTAGGGTTAGGGTTAGGCTTAGGGTTAGGCTTAGGGTACGGCTTAGGGTACGGGTTCGGTGAGGGGTTCGGGTACAGCGTAGGGTATGTGTTAGGGTTAGGGTTAGGGTTAGTGATAAGGTTACGGCTCGGTTTAGGGTACGGGTTAGGATTAGGGTACATGTTAGGGTTAGGGTAGGGGTTAGGG
>NW_026778135.1:0-32655 GCF_028023285.1 Balaenoptera ricei | reverse complement strand
TACTGCTTCTGCCTCCAATAGATTTCCTAAGCCCTAGTGTTTTAAGGAAGAGCTTAAAAAGAGAATCCTAATGTGATTTCTGTATAATGGGTGTGTTCCTTATCTTATCCTAGTGTCTAAACTCTTCTCCATGGCTGGACCCCCAAATAATATTCCTTTACGTGCTAAGGGGTATCTAGAGAATGGGATAGGTTTAATAACACACCGTAACCCTAACGCGTTTCCTAACCCTAACCCCTACCCTAACCCTAACACGTACCCTAATCCTAACCCGTACCCTAAACCGAGCCCTAACCCTAACACTAACCCTAACCCTAACCCTAACCCATACCCTACACCGTACACGGACCCCTCCCCGAACCCGTACCCTAAGCCGTACCCTAACCCTAACCCTAAGCCTAACCCTAACCCTAGGCTACCCTTGACTGCTTCTGCCTCCAATAGATTTCCTAAGCACTAGTGTTTTAAGGAACAGCTTAAAAAGAGAATCCTAATGTGATTTCTGTATAATGGGTGTGTTCCTTATCTTATCCTAGTGTCTAAACTCTTCTCCATGGCTGGACCCCCAAATAATATTCCTTTACGTGCTAAGGGGTATCTAGAGAGTGGGATAGGTTTAATAACTACCCTAACCCTAACGCGTACCCTAACCCTAACCCCTACCGTAAACCTAACACGTACTCTAATCCTAACCCGTACCCTAAAATGAGCCCTAACCCTAACACTAACCCTAACCCTAACCCCTAACCCATACCCTACACCGTACACGGACCCCTCCCCGAACCCCGTACCCTAAGCCGTACCCTAACCCTAACCCTAAGCCTAACCCTAACCCTAGGCTACCCTTGACTGCTTCTGCCTCCAATAGATTTCCTAAGCACTAGTGTTTTAAGGAACAGCTTAAAAAGAGAATCCTAATGTGATTTCTTTATAATGGGTGTGTTCCTTATCTTATCCTAGTGTCTAAACTCTTCTCCATGGCTGGACCCCCAAATAATATTCCTTTACGTGCTAAGGGGTATCTAGAGAATGGGATAGTTTTAATAACAACCCTAACCCTAACGCGTATCCTAACCCTAACCCCTACCCTAACCCTAACACGTACCCTAATCCTAACCCGTACCCTAAACCGAGCCCTAACCCTAACACTAACCCTAACCCTAACCCTAACCCATACCCTACACCGTACACGGACCCCTCCCCGAACCCGT
This sequence comes from Balaenoptera ricei, assembly GCF_028023285.1. NCBI lineage: Eukaryota > Metazoa > Chordata > Mammalia > Artiodactyla > Balaenopteridae > Balaenoptera > Balaenoptera ricei. The sequence continues at coordinate 31,444 of NW_026778135.1, read as the reverse complement.
ACCCTAAGCCGTACCCTAACCCTAACCCTAAGCCTAACCCTAACCCTAGGCTACCCTTGACTGCTTCTGCCTCCAATAGATTTCCTAAGCACTAGTGTTTTAAGGAACAGCTTAAAAAGAGAATCCTAATGTGATTTCTGTATAATGGGTGTGTTCCTTATCTTATCCTAGTGTCTAAACTCTTCTCCATGGCTGGACCCCCAAATAATATCCTTTACGTGCTAACGGGTATCTAGAGAGTGGGATAGGTTTAATAACTACCCTAACCCTAACGCGTACCCTAACCCTAACCCCTACCCTAAACCTAACACGTACTCTAATCCTAACCCGTACCCTAAAATGAGCCCTAACCCTAACACTAACCCTAACCCTAACCCTAACCCATACCCTACACCGTACACGGACCCCTCCCCGAACCCGTACCCTAAGCCGTACCCTAACCCTAACCCTAAGCCTAACCCTAACCCTAGGCTACCCTTGACTGCTTCTGCCTCCAATAGATTTCCTAAGCACTAGTGTTTTAAGGAACAGCTTAAAAAGAGAATCCTAATGTGATTTCTTTATAATGGGTGTGTTCCTTATCTTATCCTAGTGTCTAAAACTCTTCTCCATGGCTGGACCCCCAAATAATATTCCTTTACGTGCTAAGGGGTATCTAGAGAATGGGATAGTTTTAATAACAACCCTAACCCTAACGCGTATCCTAACCCTAACCCCTACCCTAACCCTAACACGTACCCTAATCCTAACCCGTACCCTAAACCGAGCCCTAACCCTAACACTAACCCTAACCCTAACCCTAACCCATACCCTACACCGTACACGGACCCCTCCCCGAACCCGTACCCTAAGCCGTACCCTAACCCTAACCCTAAGCCTAACCCTAACCCTAGGCTACCCTTGACTGCTTCTGCCTCCAATAGATTTCCTAAGCACTAGTGTTTTAAGGAACAGCTTAAAAAGAGAATCCTAATGTGATTTCTGTATAATGGGTGTGTTCCTTATCTTATCCTAGTGTCTAAACTCTTCTCCATGGCTGGACCCCCAAATAATATTCCTTTACGTGCTAACGGGTATGTAGAGAGTGGGATAGGTTTAATAACTACCCTAACCCTAACGCGTATCCTAACCCTAACCCCTACCCTAAACCTAACACATACCCTAATCCTAACCCGTACCCTAAACCGAGCCCTAACCCTAACACTAACCCTAACCCTAACCCTAACCCATACCCTACACCGTACACGGACCCCTCCCCGAACCCGTACCCTAAGCCGTACCCTAACCCTAACCCTAAGCCTAACCTAACCCTAGGCTACCCTTGACTGCTTCTGCCTCCAATAGATTTCCTAAGCACTAGTGTTTTAAGGAACAGCTTAAAAAGAGAATCCTAATGTGATTTCTTTATAATGGGTGTGTTCCTTATCTTATCCTAGTGTCTAAACTCTTCTCCATGGCTGGACCCCCAAATAATATTCCTTTACGTGCTAAGGGTATCTAGAGAATGGGATAGTTTTAATAACAACCCTAACCCTAACGCGTATCCTAACCCTAACCCCTACCCTAACCCTAACACGTACCCTAATCCTAACCCGTACCCTAAAACCGAGCCCTAACCCTAACACTAACCCTAACCCTAACCCTAACCCATACCCTACACCGTACACGGACCCCTCCCCGAACCCGTACCCTAAGCCGTACCCTAACCCTAACCCTAAGCCTAACCCTAACCCTAGGCTACCCTTGACTGCTTCTGCCTCCAATAGATTTCCTAAGCACTAGTGTTTTAAGGAACAGCTTAAAAAGAGAATCCTAATGTGATTTCTTTATAATGGGTGTGTTCCTTATCTTATCCTAGTGTCTAAACTCTTCTCCATGGCTGGACCCCCAAATAATATTCCTTTATGTGCTAAGGGGTATCTAGAGAGTGGGATAGGTTTAATAACTTACCTAACCCTAACGCGTACCCTAACCCTAACCCCTACCCTAAACCTAACACGTACTCTAATCCTAACCCGTACCCTAAAATGAGCCCTAACCCTAACACTAACCCTAACCCTAACCCTAAACCATACCCTACACCGTACACGTACCCCTCCCCGAACCCGTACCCTAAGCCGTACCCTAACCCTAACCCTAAGCCTAACCCTAACCCTAGGCTACCCTTGACTGCTTCTGCCTCCAATAGATTTCCTAAGCACTAGTGTTTTAAGGAACAGCTTAAAAAGAGAATCCTAATGTGATTTCTTTATAATGGGTGTGTTCCTTATCTTATCCTAGTGTCTAAAACTCTTCTCCATGGCTGGACCCCCAAATAATATTCCTTTAACGTGCTAAGGGGTATCTAGAGAATGGGATAGTTTTAATAACAACCCTAACCCTAACGCGTATCCTAACCCTAACCCCTACCCTAACCCTAACACGTACCCTATCCTAACCCGTACCCTAAACCGAGCCCTAACCCTAACACTAACCCTAACCCTAACCCTAACCCATACCCTACACCGTACACGGACCCCTCCCCGAACCCGTACCCTAAGCCGTACCCTAACCCTAACCCTAAGCCTAACCCTAACCCTAGGCTACCCTTGACTGCTTCTGCCTCCAATAGATTTCCTAAGCACTAGTGTTTTAAGGAACAGCTTAAAAAGAGAATCCTAATGTGATTTCTGTATAATGGGTGTGTTCCTTATCTTATCCTAGTGTCTAAACTCTTCTCCATGGCTGGACCCCCAAATAATATTCCTTTACGTGCTAACGGGTATCTAGAGAGTGGGATAGGTTTAATAACTACCCTAACCCTAACGCGTATCCTAACCCTAACCCCTACCCTAAACCTAACACGTACCCTAATCCTAACCCGTACCCTAAACCGAGCCCTAACCCTAACACTAACCCTAACCCTAACCCTAACCCATACCCTACACCGTACACGGACCCCTCCCCGAACCCCGTACCCTAAGCCGTACCCTAACCCTAACCCTAAGCCTAACCCTAACCCTAGGCTACCCTTGACTGCTTCTGCCTCCAATAGATTTCCTAAGCACTAGTGTTTTAAGGAACAGCTTAAAAAGAGAATCCTAATGTGATTTCTTTATAATGGGTGTGTTCCTTATCTTATCCTAGTGTCTAAACTCTTCTCCATGGCTGGACCCCCAAATAATATTCCTTTATGTGCTAAGGGGTATCTAGAGAGTGGGATAGTTTAATAACTACCCTAACCCTAACGCGTACCCTAAACCCTAACCCCTACCCTAAACCTAACACGTACTCTAATCCTAACCCGTACCCTAAATGAGCCCTAACCCTAACACTAACCCTAACCCTAACCCTAAACCATACCCTACACCGTACACGGACCCCTCCCCGAACCCGTACCCTAAGCCGTACCCTAACCCTAACCCTAAGCCTAACCCTAACCCTAGGCTACCCTTGACTGCTTCTGCCTCCAATAGATTTCCTAAGCACTAGTGTTTTAAGGAACAGCTTAAAAAGAGAATCCTAATGTGATTTCTTTATAATGGGTGTGTTCCTTATCTTATCCTAGTGTCTAAACTCTTCTCCATGGCTGGACCCCCAAATAATATTCCTTTACGTGCGAAGGGGTATCTAGAGAATGGGATAGGTTTAATAACAACCCTAACCCTAACGCGTATCCTAACCCTAACCCCTACCCTAACCCTAACATGTACCCTAATCCTAACCCGTACCCTAAACCGAGCCCTAACCCTAACTCTAACCCTAACCCTAACCCTAACCCATACCCTACACCGTACACGGACCCCTCCCCGAATCCGTACCCTAAGCCGTACCCTAACCCTAACCCTAAGCCTAACCCTAACCCTAGGCTACCCTTGACTGCTTCTGCCTCCAATAGATTTCCTAAGCACTAGTGTTTTAAGGAACAGCTTAAAAAGAGAATCCTAATGTGATTTCTTTATAATGGGTGTGTTCCTTATCTTATCCTAGTGTCTAAACTCTTCTCCATGGCTGGACCCCCAAATAATATTCCTTTACGTGCTAAGGGGTATCTAGAGAATGGGATAGTTTTAATAACAACCCTAACCCTAACGCGTATCCTAACCCTAACCCCTACCCTAACCCTAACACGTACCCTAATCCTATCCCGTACCCTAAACCGAGCCCTAACCCTAACACTAACCCTAACCCTAACCCTAACCCATACCCTACACCGTACACGGACCCCTCCCCGAACCCGTACCCTAAGCCGTACCCTAACCCTAACCCTAAGCCTAAACCTAACTCTAGGCTACCCTTGACTGCTTCTGCCTCCAATAGATTTCCTAAGCACTAGTGTTTTAAGGAACAGCTTAAAAAGAGAATCCTAATGTGATTTCTGTATAATGGGTGTGTTCCTTATCTTATCCTAGTGTCCAAACTCTTCTCCATGGCTGGACCCCCAAATAATATTCCTTTACGTGCTAAGGGGTATCTAGAGAATGGGATAGGTTTAATAACAACCCTAACCCTAACGCGTATACTAACCCTAACCCCTACCCTAACCCTAACACGTACCCTAATCCTAACCCGTACCCTAAACCGAGCCCTAACCCTAACACTAACCCTAACCCTAACCCTAACCCATACCCTACACCGTACACGGACCCCTCCCCGAACCCGTACCCTAAGCTGTACCCTAACCCTAACCCTAAGCCTAACCCTAACCCTAGGCTACCCTTGACTGCTTCTGCCTCCAATAGATTTCCTAAGCCCTAGTGTTTTAAGGAAGAGCTTAAAAAGAGAATCCTAATGTGATTTCTGTATAATGGGTGTGTTCCTTATCTTATCCTAGTGTCTAAACTCTTCTCCATGGCTGGACCCCCAAATAATATTCCTTTACGTGCTAAGGGGTATCTAGAGAATGGGATAGGTTTAATAACAACCGTAACCCTAACGCGTTTCCTAACCCTAACCCCTACCCTAACCCTAACACGTACCCTAATCCTAACCCGTACCCTAAACCGAGCCCTAACCCTAACACTAACCCTAACCCTAACCCTAACCCATACCCTACACCGTACACGGACCCCTCCCCGAACCCGTACCCTAAGCCGTACCCTAACCCTAACCCTAAGCCTAACCCTAACCCTAGGCTACCCTTGACTGCTTCTGCCTCCAATAGATTTCCTAAGCACTAGTGTTTTAAGGAACAGCTTAAAAGAGAATCCTAATGTGATTTCTGTATAATGGGTGTGTTCCTTATCTTATCCTAGTGTCTAAACTCTTCTCCATGGCTGGACCCCCAAATAATATTCCTTTACGTGCTAAGGGGTATCTAGAGAGTGGGATAGGTTTAATAACTACCCTAACCCTAACGCGTACCCTAACCGTAACCCCTACCGTAAACCTAACACGTACTCTAATCCTAACCCGTACCCTAAAATGAGCCCTAACCCTAACACTAACCCTAACCCTAACCCTAACCCATACCCTACACCGTACACGGACCCCTCCCCGAACCCGTACCCTAAGCCGTACCCTAACCCTAACCCTAAGCCTAACCCTAACCCTAGGCTACCCTTGACTGCTTCTGCCTCCAATAGATTTCCTAAGCACTAGTGTTTTAAGGAACAGCTTAAAAAGAGAATCCTAATGTGATTTCTTATAATGGGTGTGTTCCTTATCTTATCCTAGTGTCTAAACTCTTCTCCATGGCTGGACCCCCAAATAATATTCCTTTACGTGCTAAGGGGTATCTAGAGAATGGGATAGTTTTAATAACAACCCCTAACCCTAACGCGTATCCTAACCCTAACCCCTACCCTAAACCCTAACACGTACCCTAATCCTAACCCGTACCCTAAACCGAGCCCTAACCCTAACACTAACCCTAACCCTAACCCTAACCCATACCCTACACCGTACACGGACCCCTCCCCGAACCCGTACCCTAAGCCGTACCCTAACCCTAACCCTAAGGCCTAAACCTAACTCTAGGCTACCCTTGACTGCTTCTGCCTCCAATAGATTTCCTAAGCACTAGTGTTTTAAGGAACAGCTTAAAAGAGAATCCTAATGTGATTTCTGTATAATGGGTGTGTTCCTTATCTTATCCTAGTGTCCAAACTCTTCTCCATGGCTGGACCCCCAAATAATATTCCTTTACGTGCTAAGGGGTATCTAGAGAATGGGATAGGTTTAATAACAACCCTAACCCTAACGCGTATACTAACCCTAAACCCCTACCCTAACCCTAACACGTACCCTAATCCTAACCCGTACCCTAAACCGAGCCCTAACCCTAACACTAACCCTAACCCTAAACCCTAACCCATACCCTACACCGTACACGGACCCCTCCCCGAACCCGTACCCTAAGCTGTACCCTAACCCTAACCCTAAGCCTAACCCTAACCCTAGGCTACCCTTGACTGCTTCTGCCTCCAATAGATTTCCTAAGCCCTAGTGTTTTAAGGAAGAGCTTAAAAAAGAGAATCCTAATGTGATTTCTGTATAATGGGTGTGTTCCTTATCTTATCCTAGTGTCTAAACTCTTCTCCATGGCTGGACCCCCAAATAATATTCCTTTACGTGCTAAGGGGTATCTAGAGAATGGGATAGGTTTAATAACAACCGTAACCCTAACGCGTTTCCTAACCCTAACCCCTACCCTAACCCTAACACGTACCCTAATCCTAACCCGTACCCTAAACCGAGCCCTAACCCTAACACTAACCCTAACCCTAACCCTAACCCATACCCTACACCGTACACGGACCCCTCCCCGAACCCGTACCCTAAGCCGTACCCTAACCCTAACCCTAAGCCTAACCCTAACCCTAGGCTACCCTTGACTGCTTCTGCCTCCAATAGATTTCCTAAGCACTAGTGTTTTAAGGAACAGCTTAAAAAGAGAATCCTAATGTGATTTCTGTATAATGGGTGTGTTCCTTATCTTATCCTAGTGTCTAAACTCTTCTCCATGGCTGGACCCCCAAATAATATTCCTTTACGTGCTAAGGGGTATCTAGAGAGTGGGATAGGTTTAATAACTACCCTAACCCTAACGCGTACCCTAACCCTAACCCCTACCGTAAAACCTAACACGTACTCTAATCCTAACCCGTACCCTAAAATGAGCCCTAACCCTAACACTAACCCTAACCCTAACCCTAACCCATACCCTACACCGTACACGGACCCCTCCCCGAACCCGTACCCTAAGCCGTACCCTAACCCTAACCCTAAGCCTAACCCTAACCCTAGGCTACCCTTGACTGCTTCTGCCTCCAATAGATTTCCTAAGCACTAGTGTTTTAAGGAACAGCTTAAAAAGAGAATCCTAATGTGATTTCTTTATAATGGGTGTGTTCCTTATCTTATCCTAGTGTCTAAACTCTTCTCCATGGCTGGACCCCCAAATAATATTCCTTTACGTGCTAAGGGGTATCTAGAGAATGGGATAGTTTTAATAACAACCCTAACCCTAACGCGTATCCTAACCCTAACCCCTACCCTAACCCTAACACGTACCCTAATCCTAACCCGTACCCTAAACCGAGCCCTAACCCTAACACTAACCCTAACCCTAACCCTAACCCATACCCTACACCGTACACGGACCCCTCCCCGAACCCGTACCCTAAGCCGTACCCTAACCCTAACCCTAAGCCTAACCCTAACCCTAGGCTACCCTTGACTGCTTCTGCCTCCAATAGATTTCCTAAGCACTAGTGTTTTAAGGAACAGCTTAAAAAGAGAATCCTAATGTGATTTCTGTATAATGGGTGTGTTCCTTATCTTATCCTAGTGTCTAAACTCTTCTCCATGGCTGGACCCCCAAATAATATTCCTTTACGTGCTAACGGGTATCTAGAGAGTGGGATAGGTTTAATAACTACCCTAACCCTAACGCGTACCCTAACCCTAACCCCTACCCCTAAACCTAACACGTACTCTAATCCTAACCCGTACCCTAAAATGAGCCCTAACCCTAACACTAACCCTAACCCTAACCCTAACCCATACCCTACACCGTACACGGACCCCTCCCCGAACCCGTACCCTAAGCCGTACCCTAACCCTAACCCTAAGCCTAACCCTAACCCTAGGCTACCCTTGACTGCTTCTGCCTCCAATAGATTTCCTAAGCACTAGTGTTTTAAGGAACAGCTTAAAAAGAGAATCCTAATGTGATTTCTTTATAATGGGTGTGTTCCTTATCTTATCCTAGTGTCTAAACTCTTCTCCATGGCTGGACCCCCAAATAATATTCCTTTACGTGCTAAGGGGTATCTAGAGAATGGGATAGTTTTAATAACAACCCTAACCCTAACGCGTATCCTAACCCTAACCCCTACCCTAACCCTAACACGTACCCTAATCCTAACCCGTACCCTAAACCGAGCCCTAACCCTAACACTAACCCTAACCCTAACCCTAACCCATACCCTACACCGTACACGGACCCCTCCCCGAACCCGTACCCTAAGCCGTACCCTAACCCTAACCCTAAGCCTAACCCTAACCCTAGGCTACCCTTGACTGCTTCTGCCTCCAATAGATTTCCTAAGCACTAGTGTTTTAAGGAACAGCTTAAAAAGAGAATCCTAATGTGATTTCTGTATAATGGGTGTGTTCCTTATCTTATCCTAGTGTCTAAACTCTTCTCCATGGCTGGACCCCCAAATAATATTCCTTTACGTGCTAACGGGTATGTAGAGAGTGGGATAGGTTTAATAACTACCCTAACCCTAACGCGTATCCTAACCCTAACCCCTACCCTAAACCTAACACGTACCCTAATCCTAACCCGTACCCTAAACCGAGCCCTAACCCTAACACTAACCCTAACCCTAACCCTAACCCATACCCTACACCGTACACGGACCCCTCCCCGAACCCGTACCCTAAGCCGTACCCTAACCCTAACCCTAAGCCTAACCCTAACCCTAGGCTACCCTTGACTGCTTCTGCCTCCAATAGATTTCCTAAGCACTAGTGTTTTAAGGAACAGCTTAAAAAGAGAATCCTAATGTGATTTCTTTATAATGGGTGTGTTCCTTATCTTATCCTAGTGTCTAAACTCTTCTCCATGGCTGGACCCCCAAATAATATTCCTTTACGTGCTAAGGGGTATCTAGAGAATGGGATAGTTTTAATAACAACCCTAACCCTAACGCGTATCCTAACCCTAACCCCTACCCTAACCCTAACACGTACCCTAATCCTAACCCGTACCCTAAACCGAGCCCTAACCCTAACACTAACCCTAACCCTAACCCTAACCCATACCCTACACCGTACACGGACCCCTCCCCGAACCCGTACCCTAAGCCGTACCCTAACCCTAACCCTAAGCCTAAACCTAACCCTAGGCTACCCTTGACTGCTTCTGCCTCCAATAGATTTCCTAAGCACTAGTGTTTTAAGGAACAGCTTAAAAAGAGAATCCTAATGTGATTTCTGTATAATGGGTGTGTTCCTTATCTTATCCTAGTGTCTAAACTCTTCTCCATGGCTGGACCCCCAATAATATTCCTTTACGTGCTAAGGGGTATCTAGAGAATGGGATAGGTTTAATAACAACCCTAACCCTAACGCGTATACTAACCCTAACCCCTACCCTAACCCTAACACGTACCCTAATCCTAACCCGTACCCTAAACCGAGCCCTAACCCTAACACTAACCCTAACCCTAACCCTAACCCATACCCCTACACCGTACACGGACCCCTCCCCGAACCCGTACCCTAAGCTGTACCCTAACCCTAACCCTAAGCCTAACCCTAACCCTAGGCTACCCTTGACTGCTTCTGCCTCCATAGATTTCCTAAGCCCTAGTGTTTTAAGGAAGAGCTTAAAAAGAGAATCCTAATGTGATTTCTGTATAATGGGTGTGTTCCTTATCTTATCCTAGTGTCTAAACTCTTCTCCATGGCTGGACCCCCCAAATAATATTCCTTTACGTGCTAAGGGGGTATCTAGAGAATGGGATAGGTTTAATAACAACCGTAACCCTAACGCGTTTCCTAACCCTAACCCCTACCCTAACCCTAACATGTACCCTAATCGTAACCCGTACCCTAAACCGAGCCCTAACCCTAACCCTAACCCTAACCCATACCCTACACCGTACACGGACCCCTCCCCGAACCCGTACCCTAAGCCGTACCCTAACCCTAACCCTAAGCCTAACCCTAACCCTAGGCTACCCTTGACTGCTTCTGCCTCCAATAGATTTCCTAAGCACTAGTGTTTTAAGGAACAGCTTAAAAAGAGAATCCTAATGTGATTTCTTTATAATGGGTGTGTTCCTTATCTTATCCTAGTGTCTAAACTCTTCTCCATGGCTGGACCCCCAAATAATATTCCTTTACGTGCTAACGGGTATCTAGAGAGTGGGATAGGTTTAATAACAACCCTAACCCTAACGCGTATCCTAACCCTAACCCCTACCCTAACCCTAACACGTACCCTAATCCTAACCCGTACCCTAAACCGAGCCCTAACCCTAATACTAACCCTAACCCTAACCCTAACCCATACCCTACACCGTACACGGACCCCTCCCCGAACCCGTACCCTAACCCTAACCCTAAGCCTAACCCTAACCCTAGGCTACCCTTGACTGCTTCTGCCTCCAATAGATTTCCTAAGCACTAGTGTTTTAAGGAACAGCTTAAAAAGAGAATCCTAATGTGATTTCTGTATAATGGGTGTGTTCCTTATCTTATCCTAGTGTCTAAACTCTTCTCCATGGCTGGACCCCCAAATAATATTCCTTTACGTGCTAACGGGTATCTAGAGAGTGGGATAGGTTTAATAACTACCCTAACCCTAACGCGTATCCTAACCCTAACCCCTACCCTAAACCTAACACGTACCCTAAACCTAACCCGTACCCTAAACCGAGCCCTAACCCTAACACTAACCCTAACCCTAACCCTAACCCATACCCTACACCGTACACGGACCCCTCCCCGAACCCGTACCCTAAGCCGTACCCTAACCCTAACCCTAAGCCTAACCCTAACCCTAGGCTACCCTTGACTGCTTCTGCCTCCAATAGATTTCCTAAGCACTAGTGTTTTAAGGAACAGCTTAAAAAGAGAATCCTAATGTGATTTCTTTATAATGGGTGTGTTCCTTATCTTATCCTAGTGTCTAAACTCTTCTCCATGGCTGGACCCCCAAATAATATTCCTTTACGTGCTAAGGGGTATCTAGAGAATGGGATAGTTTTAATAACAACCCTAACCCTAACGCGTATCCTAACCCTAACCCCTACCCTAACCCTAACACGTACCCTAATCCTAACCCGTACCCTAAACCGAGCCCTAACCCTAACACTAACCCTAACCCTAACCCTAACCCATACCCTACACCGTACACGGACCCCTCCCCGAACCCGTACCCTAAGCCGTACCCTAACCCTAAACCCTAAGCCTAAACCTAACCCTAGGCTACCCTTGACTGCTTCTGCCTCCAATAGATTTCCTAAGCACTAGTGTTTTAAGGAACAGCTTAAAAAGAGAATCCTAATGTGATTTCTGTATAATGGGTGTGTTCCTTATCTTATCCTAGTGTCTAAACTCTTCTCCATGGCTGGACCCCCAAATAATATTCCTTTACGTGCTAAGGGGTATCTAGAGAATGGGATAGGTTTAATAACAACCCTAACCCTAACGCGTATACTAACCCTAACCCCTACCCTAACCCTAACACGTACCCTAATCCTAACCCGTACCCTAAACCGAGCCCTAACCCTAACACTAACCCTAACCCTAACCCTAACCCATACCCTACACCGTACACGGACCCCTCCCCGAACCCGTACCCTAAGCTGTACCCTAACCCTAACCCTAAGCCTAACCCTAACCCTAGGCTACCCTTGACTGCTTCTGCCTCCAATAGATTTCCTAAGCCCTAGTGTTTTAAGGAAGAGCTTAAAAAGAGAATCCTAATGTGATTTCTGTATAATGGGTGTGTTCCTTATCTTATCCTAGTGTCTAAACTCTTCTCCATGGCTGGACCCCCAAATAATATTCCTTTACGTGCTAAGGGGTATCTAGAGAATGGGATAGGTTTAATAACAACCGTAACCCTAACGCGTTTCCTAACCCTAACCCCTACCCTAACCCTAACATGTACCCTAATCGTAACCCGTACCCTAAACCGAGCCCTAACCCTAACCCTAACCCTAACCCATACCCTACACCGTACACGGACCCCTCCCCGAACCCGTACCCTAAGCCGTACCCTAACCCTAACCCTAAGCCTAACCCTAACCCTAGGCTACCCTTGACTGCTTCTGCCTCCAATAGATTTCCTAAGCACTAGTGTTTTAAGGAACAGCTTAAAAAGAGAATCCTAATGTGATTTCTTTATAATGGGTGTGTTCCTTATCTTATCCTAGTGTCTAAACTCTTCTCCATGGCTGGACCCCCAAATAATATTCCTTTACGTGCTAACGGGTATCTAGAGAGTGGGATAGGTTTAATAACAACCCTAACCCTAACGCGTATCCTAACCCTAACCCCTACCCTAACCCTAACACGTACCCTAATCCTAACCCGTACCCTAAACCGAGCCCTAACCCTAATACTAACCCTAACCCTAACCCTAACCCATACCCTACACCGTACACGGACCCCTCCCCGAACCCGTACCCTAACCCTAACCCTAAGCCTAACCCTAACCCTAGGCTACCCTTGACTGCTTCTGCCTCCAATAGATTTCCTAAGCACTAGTGTTTTAAGGAACAGCTTAAAAAGAGAATCCTAATGTGATTTCTGTATAATGGGTGTGTTCCTTATCTTATCCTAGTGTCTAAACTCTTCTCCATGGCTGGACCCCCAAATAATATTCCTTTACGTGCTAACGGGTATCTAGAGAGTGGGATAGGTTTAATAACTACCCTAACCCTAACGCGTATCCTAACCCTAACCCCTACCCTAAACCTAACACGTACCCTAAACCTAACCCGTACCCTAAACCGAGCCCTAACCCTAACACTAACCCTAACCCTAACCCTAACCCATACCCTACACCGTACACGGACCCCTCCCCGAACCCGTACCCTAAGCCGTACCCTAACCCTAACCCTAAGCCTAACCCTAACCCTAGGCTACCCTTGACTGCTTCTGCCTCCAATAGATTTCCTAAGCACTAGTGTTTTAAGGAACAGCTTAAAAAGAGAATCCTAATGTGATTTCTTTATAATGGGTGTGTTCCTTATCTTATCCTAGTGTCTAAACTCTTCTCCATGGCTGGACCCCCAAATAATATTCCTTTACGTGCTAAGGGGTATCTAGAGAATGGGATAGTTTTAATAACAACCCTAACCCTAACGCGCATCCTAACCCTAACCCCTACCCTAACCCTAACACGTACCCTAATCCTAACCCGTACCCTAAACCGAGCCCTAACCCTAACACTAACCCTAACCCTAACCCTAACCCATACCCTACACCGTACACGGACCCCTCCCCGAACCCGTACCCTAAGCCGTACCCTAACCCTAACCCTAAGCCTAACTCTAACCCTAGGCTACCCTTGACTGCTTCTGCCTCCAATAGATTTCCTAAGCACTAGTGTTTTAAGGAACAGCTTAAAAAGAGAATCCTAATGTGATTTCTGTATAATGGGTGTGTTCCTTATCTTATCCTAGTGTCTAAACTCTTCTCCATGGCTGGACCTCCAAATAATATTCCTTTACGTGCTAACGGGTATCTAGAGAGTGGGATAGGTTTAATAACTACCCTAACCCTAACGCGTATCCTAACCCTAACCCCTACCCTAAACCTAACACGTACCCTAAACCTAACCCGTACCCTAAACCGAGCCCTAACCCTAACACTAACCCTAACCCTAACCCTAACCCATACCCTACACCGTACACGGACCCCTCCCCGAACCCGTACCCTAAGCCGTACCCTAACCCTAACCCTAAGCCTAACCCTAACCCTAGGCTACCCTTGACTGCTTCTGCCTCCAATAGATTTCCTAAGCACTAGTGTTTTAAGGAACAGCTTAAAAAGATAATCCTAACGTGATTTCTTTATAATGGGTGTGTTCCTTATCTTATCCTAGTGTCTAAATTCTTCTCCATGGCTGGACCCCCAAATAATATTCCTTTACTTGCTAAGGGGTATCTAGAGAGTGGGATAGGTTTAATAACTACCCTAACCCTAACGCGTACCCTAACCCTAACCCCTACCCTAAACCTAACACGTACTCTAATCCTAACCCGTTCCCTAAAATGAGCCCTAACCCTAACACTAACCCTAACCCTAACCCTAACCCATACCCTACACCGTACACGGACCCCTCCCCGAACCCGTACCCTAAGCCGTACCCTAACCCTAACCCTAAGCCTAACCCTAACCCTAGGCTACCCTTGACTGCTTCTGCCTCCAATAGATTTCCTAAGCACTAGTGTTTTAAGGAACAGCTTAAAAAGAGAATCTTAACGTGATTTCTTTATAATGGGTGTGTTCCTTATCTTATCCTAGTGTCTAAATTCTTCTCCATGGCTGGACCCCCAAATAATATTCCTTTACTTGCTAAGGGGTATCTAGAGAGTGGGATAGGTTTAATAACTACCCTAACCCTAACGCGTACCCTAACCCTAACCCCTACCCTAAACCTAACACGTACTCTAATCCTAAACCGTTCCCTAAAATGAGCCCTAACCCTAACACTAACCCTAACCCTAACCCTAACCCATACCCTACACCGTACACGGACCCCTCCCCGAACCCGTACCCTAAGCCGTACCCTAACCCTAACCCTAAGCCTAACCCTAACCCTAGGCTACCCTTGACTGCTTCTGCCTCCAATAGATTTCCTAAGCACTAGTGTTTTAAGGAACAGCTTAAAAAGAGAATCCTAATGTGATTTCTTTATAATGGGTGTGTTCCTTATCTTATCCTAGTGTCTAAACTCTTCTCCATGGCTGGACCCCCAAATAATATTCCTTTACGTGCTAAGGGGTATCTAGAGAGTGGGATAGGTTTAATAACTACCCTAACCCTAACGCGTACCCTAACCCTAACCCCTACCCTAAACCTAACACGTACTCTAATCCTAACCCATACCCTAAAATGAGCCCTAAACCTAACACTAACCCTAACCCTAACCCTAAACCATACCCTACACCGTACACGGACCCCTCCCCGAACCCGTACCCTAAGCCGTACCCTAACCCTAACCCTAAGCCTAACCCTTACCCTAGGCTACCCTTGACTGCTTCTGCCTCCAATAGATTTCCTAAGCACTAGTGTTTTAAGGAACAGCTTAAAAAGAGAATCCTAACGTGATTTCTTTATAATGGGTGTGTTCCTTATCTTATCCTAGTGTCTAAATTCTTCTCCATGGCTGGACCCCCAAATAATATTCCTTTACTTGCTAAGGGGTATCTAGAGAGTGGGATAGGTTTAATAACTACCCTAACCCTAACGCGTACCCTAACCCTAACCCCTACCCTAAACCTAACACGTACTCTAATCCTAACCCGTTCCCTAAAATGAGCCCTAACCCTAACACTAACCCTAACCCTAACCCTAACCCATACCCTACACCGTACACGGACCCCTCCCCGAACCCGTACCCTAAGCCGTACCCTAACCCTAACCCTAAGCCTAACCCTAACCCTAGGCTACCCTTGACTGCTTCTGCCTCCAATAGATTTCCTAAGCACTAGTGTTTTAAGGAACAGCTTAAAAAGAGAATCCTAACGTGATTTCTTTATAATGGGTGTGTTCCTTATCTTATCCTAGTGTCTAAATTCTTCTCCATGGCTGGACCCCCAAATAATATTCCTTTACTTGCTAAGGGGTATCTAGACAGTGGGATAGGTTTAATAACTACCCTAACCCTAACGCGTACCCTAACCCTAACCCCTACCCTAAACCTAACACGTACTCTAATCCTAACCCGTTCCCTAAAATGAGCCCTAACCCTAACACTAACCCTAACCCTAACCCTAACCCATACCCTACACCGTACACGGACCCCTCCCCGAACCCGTACCCTAAGCTGTACCCTAACCCTAACCCTAAGCCTAACCCTAACCCTAGGCTACCCTTGACTGCTTCTGCCTCCAATAGATTTCCTAAGCACTAGTGTTTTAAGGAACAGCTTAAAAAGAGAATCCTAATGTGATTTCTTTATAATGGGTGTGTTCCTTATCTTATCCTAGTGTCTAAACTCTTCTCCATGGCTGGACCCCCAAATAATATTCCTTTACGTGCTAACGGGTATCTAGAGAGTGGGATAGGTTTAATAACTACCCTAACCCTAACGCGTATCCTAACCCTAACCCCTACCCTAAACCTAACACGTACCCTAATCCTAACCCGTACCCTAAACCGAGCCCTAACCCTAACACTAACCCTAACCCTAACCCTAACCCATACCCTACACCGTACACGGACCCCTCCCCGAACCCGTACCCTAAGCCGTACCCTAACCCTAACCCTAAGCCTAACCCTAACCCTAGGCTACCCTTGACTGCTTCTGCCTCCAATAGATTTCCTAAGCACTAGTGTTTTAAGGAACAGCTTAAAAAGAGAATCCTAACGTGATTTCTTTATAATGGGTGTGTTCCTTATCTTATCCTAGTGTCTAAATTCTTCTCCATGGCTGGACCCCAAATAATATTCCTTTACTTGCTAAGGGGTATCTAGACAGTGGGATAGGTTTAATAACTACCCTAACCCTAACGCGTACCCTAACCCTAACCCCTACCCTAAACCTAACACGTACTCTAATCCTAACCCGTTCCCTAAAATGAGCCCTAACCCTAACACTAACCCTAACCCTAACCCTAACCCATACCCTACACCGTACACGGACCCCTCCCCGAACCCGTACCCTAAGCCGTACCCTAACCCTAACCCTAAGCCTAACCCTAACCCTAGGCTACCCTTGACTGCTTCTGCCTCCAATAGATTTCCTAAGCACTAGTGTTTTAAGGAACAGCTTAAAAAGAGAATCCTAATGTGATTTCTTTATAATGGGTGTGTTCCTTATCTTATCCTAGTGTCTAAACTCTTCTCCATGGCTGGACCCCCAAATAATATTCCTTTACGTGCTAAGGGGTATCTAGAGAGTGGGATAGGTTTAATAACTACCCTAACCCTAACGCGTACCCTAACCCTAACCCTACCCTAAACCTAACACGTACTCTAATCCTAACCCGTACCCTAAAATGAGCCCTAACCCTAACACTAACCCTAACCCTAACCCTAAACCATACCCTACACCGTACACGGACCCCTCCCCGAACCCGTACCCTAAGCCGTACCCTAACCCTAACCCTAAGCCTAACCCTAACCCTAGGCTACCCTTGACTGCTTCTGCCTCCAATAGATTTCCTAAGCACTAGTGTTTTAAGGAACAGCTTAAAAAGAGAATCCTAATGTGATTTCTTTATAATGGGTGTGTTCCTTATCTTATCCTAGTGTCTAAACTCTTCTCCATGGCTGGACCCCCAAATAATATTCCTTTACGTGCGAAGGGGTATCTAGAGAATGGGATAGGTTTAATAACAAACCTAACCCTAACGCGTATCCTAACCCTAACCCCTACCCTAACCCTAACATGTACCCTAATCCTAACCCGTACCCTAAACCGAGCCCTAACCCTAACTCTAACCCTAACCCTAACCCTAACCCATACCCTACACCGTACAAGGACCCCTCCCCGAACCCGTACCCTAAACCGTACCCTAAACCTAACCCTAAGCCTAACCCTAACCCTAGGCTACCCTTGACTGCTTCTGCCTCCAATAGATTTCCTAAGCACTAGTGTTTTAAGGAACAGCTTAAAAAGAGAATCCTAATGTGATTTCTGTATAATGGGTGTGTTCCTTATCTTATCCTAGTGTCTAAACTCTTCTCCATGGCTGGACCCCCAAATAATATTCCTTTACGTGCTAAGGGGTATCTAGAGAGTGGGATAGGTTTAATAACTACCCTAACCCTAACGCGTATCCTAACCCTAACCCCTACCCTAAACCTAACACGTAACCTAATCCTAAGCCGTACCCTAAACCGAGCCCTAACTCTAACACTAACCCTAACCCTAACCCTAACCCATACCCTACACCGTACACGGACCCCTCCCCGAACCCGTACCCTAAGCCGTACCCTAACCCTCACCCTAAGCCTAACCCTAACCCTAGGCTACCCTTGACTGCTTCTGCCTCCAATAGATTTCCTAAGCACTAGTGTTTTAAGGAACAGCTTAAAAAGAGAATCCTAATGTGATTTCTGTATAATGGGTGTGTTCCTTATCTTATCCTAGTGTCTAAACTCTTCTCCATGGCTGGACCCCCAAATAATATTCCTTTACGTGCTAAGGGGTATCTAGAGAATGGGATAGTTTTAATAACAACCCTAACCCTAACGCGTATCCTAACCCTAACCCCTACCCTAACCCTAACACGTACCCTAATCCTAACCCGTACCCTAAACCGAGCCCTAACCCTAACACTAACCCTAACCCTAACCCTAACCCATACCCTACACCGTACACGGACCCCTCCCCGAACCCGTACCCTAAGCCGTACCCTAACCCTAACCCTAAGCCTAACCCTAACCCTAGGCTACCCTTGACTGCTTCTGCCTCCAATAGATTTCCTAAGCACTAGTGTTTTAAGGAACAGCTTAAAAAGAGAATCCTAATGTGATTTCTGTATAATGGGTGTGTTCCTTATCTTATCCTAGTGTCTAAACTCTTCTCCATGGCTGGACCCCCAAATAATATTCCTTTACGTGCTAACGGGTATCTAGAGAGTGGGATAGGTTTAATAACTACCCTAACCCTAACGCGTACCCTAACCCTAACCCCTACCCTAAACCTAACACGTACTCTAATCCTAACCCGTACCCTAAAATGAGCCCTAACCCTAACACTAACCCTAACCCTAACCCTAACCCATACCCTACACCGTACACGGACCCCTCCCCGAACCCGTACCCTAAGCCGTACCCTAACCCTAACCCTAAGCCTAACCCTAACCCTAGGCTACCCTTGACTGCTTCTGCCTCCAATAGATTTCCTAAGCACTAGTGTTTTAAGGAACAGCTTAAAAAGAGAATCCTAATGTGATTTCTTTATAATGGGTGTGTTCCTTATCTTATCCTAGTGTCTAAACTCTTCTCCATGGCTGGACCCCCAAATAATATTCCTTTACGTGCTAAGGGGTATCTAGAGAATGGGATAGTTTTAATAACAACCCTAACCCTAACGCGTATCCTAACCCTAACCCCTACCCTAACCCTAACACGTACCCTAATCCTAACCCGTACCCTAAACCGAGCCCTAACCCTAACACTAACCCTAACCCTAACCCTAACCCATACCCTACACCGTACACGGACCCCTCCCCGAACCCGTACCCTAAGCCGTACCCTAACCCTAACCCTAAGCCTAACCCTAACCCTAGGCTACCCTTGACTGCTTCTGCCTCCAATAGATTTCCTAAGCACTAGTGTTTTAAGGAACAGCTTAAAAAGAGAATCCTAATGTGATTTCTGTATAATGGGTGTGTTCCTTATCTTATCCTAGTGTCTAAACTCTTCTCCATGGCTGGACCCCCAAATAATATTCCTTTACGTGCTAAGGGGTATCTAGAGAATGGGATAGTTTTAATAACAACCCTAACCCTAACGCGTATCCTAACCCTAACCCCTACCCTAACCCTAACACGTACCCTAATCCTAACCCGTACCCTAAACCGAGCCCTAACCCTAACACTAACCCTAACCCTAACCCTAACCCATACCCTACACCGTACACGGACCCCTCCCCGAACCCGTACCCTAAGCCGTACCCTAACCCTAACCCTAAGCCTAACCCTAACCCTAGGCTACCCTTGACTGCTTCTGCCTCCAATAGATTTCCTAAGCACTAGTGTTTTAAGGAACAGCTTAAAAAGAGAATCCTAATGTGATTTCTGTATAATGGGTGTGTTCCTTATCTTATCCTAGTGTCTAAACTCTTCTCCATGGCTGGACCCCCAAATAATATTCCTTTACGTGCTAACGGGTATCTAGAGAGTGGGATAGGTTTAATAACTACCCTAACCCTAACGCGTACCCTAACCCTAACCCCTACCCTAAACCTAACACGTACTCTAATCCTAACCCGTACCCTAAAATGAGCCCTAACCCTAACACTAACCCTAACCCTAACCCTAACCCATACCCTACACCGTACACGGACCCCTCCCCGAACCCGTACCCTAAGCCGTACCCTAACCCTAACCCTAAGCCTAACCCTAACCCTAGGCTACCCTTGACTGCTTCTGCCTCCAATAGATTTCCTAAGCACTAGTGTTTTAAGGAACAGCTTAAAAAGAGAATCCTAATGTGATTTCTTTATAATGGGTGTGTTCCTTATCTTATCCTAGTGTCTAAACTCTTCTCCATGGCTGGACCCCCAAATAATATTCCTTTACGTGCTAAGGGGTATCTAGAGAATGGGATAGTTTTAATAACAACCCTAACCCTAACGCGTATCCTAACCCTAACCCCTACCCTAACCCTAACACGTACCCTAATCCTAACCCGTACCCTAAACCGAGCCCTAACCCTAACACTAACCCTAACCCTAACCCTAACCCATACCCTACACCGTACACGGACCCCTCCCCGAACCCGTACCCTAAGCCGTACCCTAACCCTAACCCTAAGCCTAACCCTAACCCTAGGCTACCCTTGACTGCTTCTGCCTCCAATAGATTTCCTAAGCACTAGTGTTTTAAGGAACAGCTTAAAAAGAGAATCCTAATGTGATTTCTGTATAATGGGTGTGTTCCTTATCTTATCCTAGTGTCTAAACTCTTCTCCATGGCTGGACCCCCAAATAATATTCCTTTACGTGCTAAGGGGTATCTAGAGAGTGGGATAGGTTTAATAACTACCCTAACCCTAACGCGTACCCTAACCCTAACCCCTACCCTAAACCTAACACGTACTCTAATCCTAACCCGTACCCTAAAATGAGCCCTAACCCTAACACTAACCCTAACCCTAACCCTAACCCATACCCTACACCGTACACGGACCCCTCCCCGAACCCGTACCCTAAGCCGTACCCTAACCCTAACCCTAAGCCTAACCCTAACCCTAGGCTACCCTTGACTGCTTCTGCCTCCAATAGATTTCCTAAGCACTAGTGTTTTAAGGAACAGCTTAAAAAGAGAATCCTAATGTGATTTCTTTATAATGGGTGTGTTCCTTATCTTATCCTAGTGTCTAAACTCTTCTCCATGGCTGGACCCCCAAATAATATTCCTTTACGTGCTAAGGGGTATCTAGAGAATGGGATAGTTTTAATAACAACCCTAACCCTAACGCGTATCCTAACCCTAACCCCTACCCTAACCCTAACACGTACCCTAATCCTAACCCGTACCCTAAACCGAGCCCTAACCCTAACACTAACCCTAACCCTAACCCTAACCCATACCCTACACCGTACACGGACCCCTCCCCGAACCCGTACCCTAAGCCGTACCCTAACCCTAACCCTAAGCCTAACCCTAACCCTAGGCTACCCTTGACTGCTTCTGCCTCCAATAGATTTCCTAAGCACTAGTGTTTTAAGGAACAGCTTAAAAAGAGAATCCTAATGTGATTTCTGTATAATGGGTGTGTTCCTTATCTTATCCTAGTGTCTAAACTCTTCTCCATGGCTGGACCCCCAAATAATATTCCTTTACGTGCTAACGGGTATCTAGAGAGTGGGATAGGTTTAATAACTACCCTAACCCTAACGCGTATCCTAACCCTAACCCCTACCCTAAACCTAACACGTACCCTAATCCTAACCCGTACCCTAAACCGAGCCCTAACCCTAACACTAACCCTAACCCTAACCCTAACCCATACCCTACACCGTACACGGACCCCTCCCCGAACCCGTACCCTAAGCCGTACCCTAACCCTAACCCTAAGCCTAACCCTAACCCTAGGCTACCCTTGACTGCTTCTGCCTCCAATAGATTTCCTAAGCACTAGTGTTTTAAGGAACAGCTTAAAAAGAGAATCCTAATGTGATTTCTTTATAATGGGTGTGTTCCTTATCTTATCCTAGTGTCTAAACTCTTCTCCATGGCTGGACCCCCAAATAATATTCCTTTACTTGCTAAGGGGTATCTAGAGAGTGGGATAGGTTTAATAACTACCCTAACCCTAACGCGTACCCTAACCCTAACCCCTACCCTAAACCTAACACGTACTCTAATCCTAACCCGTTCCCTAAAATGAGCCCTAACCCTAACACTAACCCTAACCCTAACCCTAACCCATACCCTACACCGTACACGGACCCCTCCCCGAACCCGTACCCTAAGCCGTACCCTAACCCTAACCCTAAGCCTAACCCTAACCCTAGGCTACCCTTGACTGCTTCTGCCTCCAATAGATTTCCTAAGCACTAGTGTTTTAAGGAACAGCTTAAAAAGAGAATCCTAATGTGATTTCTGTATAATGGGTGTGATCCTTATCTTATCCTAGTGTCTAAACTCTTCTCCATGACTGGACCCCCAAATAATATTCCTTTACGTGCTAAGGGGTATCTAGAGAGTGGGATAGGTTTAATAACTACCCTAACCCTAATGCGTACCCTAAACCTAACCCCTACCCTAAACCTAACACGTACCCTAATCCTAACCCTTAACCAACACCGAGCCCTAACCCTAACCCTAACACTGACCCTAACCCTAACCCATACCCCACGCCGTACCCGAACTCCTCACCGAACCCGTACCCTAAGCCGTACACTAACCCTAACCCTAACCGTAACCCTAACCTTAAGCTACCCTTGACTGCTTCTGCCGCCAATAGATTTCCTAAGCACTAGTGTTTTAAGGAACAGATTAAAAAGAGAATCCTAATGTGATTTCTTGATAATGGGTGTGTTCCTTATCTTATCCTAGTGTCTAAACTCTTCTCCATGGCTGGACCCCCAAATAATATTTCTTGACGTGCTAAGGGGTATCTAGAGAGTGGGATAGGTATAATAACTACCCTAACCCTAATGCGTACCCTAACCCTAACCCCTACCCTAACCCTAACAGGTACCCTAATCCTAACCCGTACCCTAAACCGAGCCCTAACCCTAACACTAACCCTAACCCTAACCGTAACCCATACCCTACGCCGTACCCGAACCCCTCCCCAAACCCGTAACCTAAGCCGTACCCTAACCCTAACCCTAACCCTAACTCTAACCCTAAGCTACCCTTGACTACTTCTGCCTCCAATAGATTTCCTAAGCACTAGTGTTTTAAGGAACAGCTTAAAAAGAGAATCCTAATGTGATTTCTTTATAATGGGTGTGTTCCTTATCTCATCCTAGTGTCTAAATTCTTCTCCATGGCTGGACCCCCAAATAATATTCCTTTACGTGCTAAGGGGTATCTAGAGAGTGGGATAGGTTTAATAACTACCCTAACCCTAACGCGTACCCTAACCCTAACCCCTACCGTAAACCTAACAAGTACTCTAATCCTAACCCATACCCTAAAATGAGCCCTAACCCTAACACTAACCCTAACCCTAACCCTAACCCATACCCTACACCGTACACGGACCCCTCCCCGAACCCGTACCCTAACCCTAACCCTAAGCCTAACCCTAACCCTAGGCTACCCTTGACTGCTTCTGCCTCCAATAGATTTCCTAAGCACTAGTGTTTTAAGGAACAGCTTAAAAAGAGAATCCTAATGTGTTTTCTTTATAATGGGTGTGTTCCTTATCTTATCCTAGTGTCTAAACTCTTCTCCATGGCTGGACCCCCAAATAATATTCCTTTACGTGCTAAGGGGTATCTAGAGAATGGGATAGGTTTAATAACAACCCTAACCCTAACGCGTATCCTAACCCTAACCCCTACCCTAACCCTAACATGTACCCTAATCCTAACCCGTACCCTAAACCGAGCCCTAACCCTAACACTAACCCTAACCCTAACCCTAACCCATACCCTACACCGTACACAGACCCCTCCCCGAACCCGTACCCTAAGCCGTACCCTAACCCTAACCCTAAGCCTAACCCTAACCCTAGGCTACCCTTGACTGCTTCTGCCTCCAATAGATTTCCTAAGCACTAGTGTTTTAAGGAACAGCTTAAAAAGAGAATCCTAATGTGATTTCTGTATAATGGGTGTGTTCCTTATCTTATCCTAGTGTCTAAACTCTTCTCCATGGCTGGACCCCCAAATAATATTCCTTTACGTGCTAAGGGGTATCTAGAGAGTGGGATAGGTTTAATAACTACCCTAACCCTAACGCGTACCCTAACCCTAACCCCTACCCTAAACCTAACACGTACTCTAATCCTAACCCGTAACCTAAAATGAGCCCTAACCCTAACACTAACCCTAACCCTAACCCATACCCTACACCGTACACGGACCCCTCCCCGAACCCGTACCCTAAGCCGTACCCTAACCCTAACCCTAAGCCTAACCCTAACCCTAGGCTACCCTTGACTGCTTCTGCCTCCAATAGATTTCCTAAGCACTAGTGTTTTAAGGAACAGCTTAAAAAGAGAATCCTAATGTGATTTCTGTATAATGGGTGTGTTCCTTATCTTATCCTAGTGTCTAAACTCTTCTCCATGGCTGGACCCCCAAATAACATTCCTTTACGTGCTAAGGGGTATCTAGAGAGTGGGATAGGTTTAATAACTACCCTAACCCTAACGCGTATCCTAACCCTAACCCCTACCCTAAACCTAACACGTACCCTAATCCTAACCCGTACCCTAAACCGAGCCCTAACCCTAACACTAACCCTAACCCTAACCCTAACCCATACCCTACACCATACACGGATCCCTCCCCGAACCCGTACCCTAAGCCGTACCCTAACCCTAACCCTAAGCCTAACCCTAACCCTAGGCTACCCTTGACTGCTTCTGCCTCCAATAGATTTCCTAAGCACTAGTGTTTTAAGGAACAGCTTAAAAAGAGAATCCTAATGTGATTTCTTTATAATGGGTGTGTTCCTTATCTTATCCTAGTGTCTAAACTCTTCTCCATGGCTGGACCCCCAAATAATATTCCTTTACGTGCTAAGGGGTATCTAGAGAGTGGGATAGGTTTAATAACTACCCTAACCCTAACGCGTACCCTAACCCTAACCCCTACCCTAAACCTAACACGTACCCTAATCCTAACCCGTACCCTAAAATGAGCCCTAACCCTAACACTAACCCTAACCCTAACCCTAACCCATACCGTACACCGTACACGGACCCCTCCCCGAACCCGTACCCTAAGCCGTACCCTAACCCTAACCCTAAGCCTAACCCTAACCCTAGGCTACCCTTGACTGCTTCTGCCTCCAATAGATTTCCTAAGGACTAGTGTTTTAAGGAACAGCTTAAAAAGAGAATCCTAATGTGATTTCTTTATAATTCGTGTGTTCCTTATCTTATCCTAGTGTCTAAACTCTTCTCCATGGCTGGACCCCCAAATAATATTCCTTTACGTGCTAAGGGGTATCTAGAGAATGGGATAGGTTTAATAACAACCCTAACCCTAACGCGTATCCTAACCCTAACCCCTACCCTAACCCTAACATGTACCCTAATCCTAACCCGTACCCTAAATCGAGCCCTAACCCTAACACTAACCCTAACCCTAACCCTAACCCATACCCTACACCGTACACGGACCCCTCCCCGAACCCGTACCCTAAGCCGTACCCTAACCCTAACCCTAAGCCTAACCCTAACCCTAGGCTACCCTTGAATGCTTCTGCCTCCAATAGATTTCCTAAGCACTAGTGTTTTAAGGAACAGCTTAAAAAGAGAATCCTAATGTGATTTCTTTATAATGGGTGTGTTCCTTATCTTATCCTAGTGTCTAAACTCTTCTCCATGGCTGGACCCCCAAATAATATTCCTTTACGTGCTAAGGGGTATCTAGAAAGTGGGATAGGTTTAATAACTACCCTAACCCTAACGCGTACCCTAACCCTAACCCCTACCCTAAACCTAACACGTACTCTAATCCTAACCCATACCCTAAAATGAGCCCTAACCCTAACACTAACCCTAACCCTAACCCTAACCCATACCCTACACCGTACAAGGACCCCTCCCCGAACCCGTACCCGAAGCCGTACCCTAACCCTAACCCTAAGCCTAACCCTAACCCTAGGCTACCCTTGACTGCTTCTGCCTCCAATAGATTTCCTAAGCACTAGTGTTTTAAGGAACAACTTAAAAAGAGAATCCTAATGTGATTTCTTTATAATGGGTGTGTTCCTTATCTTATCCTAGTGTCTAAATTCTTCTCCATGGCTGGACCCCCAAATAATATTCCTTTACGTGCTAAGGGGTATCTAGAGAGTGGGATAGGTTTAATAACTACCCTAACCCTAACGCGTACCCTAACCCTAACCCCTACGCTAAACCTAACACGTACTCTAATCCTAACCCGTACCCTAAACCGAGCCCTAACCCTAACCCTAACCCTAACCCTAACCCTAACCCGAACCCGTACCCTAAGCCGTACCCTAACCCTAACCCTAAGCCTAACCCTAACCCTAGGCTACCCTTGACTGCTTCTGCCTCCAATAGATTTCCTAAGCACTAGTGTTTTAAGGAACAGCTTAAAAAGAGAATCCTAATGTGATTTCTGTATAATGGGTGTGTTCCTTATCTTATCCTAGTGTCTAAACTCTTCTCCATGGCTGGACCCCCAAATAATATTCCTTTACGTGCTAAGGGGTATCTAGAGAGTGGGATAGGTTTAATAACTACCCTAACCCTAACGCGTACCCTAACCCTAACCCCTACCCTAAACCTAACACGTACTCTAATCCTAACCCGTAACCTAAAATGAGCCCTAACCCTAACACTAACCCTAACCCTAACCCATACCCTACACCGTACACGGACCCCTCCCCGAACCCGTACCCTAAGCCGTACCCTAACCCTAACCCTAAGCCTAACCCTAACCCTAGGCTACCCTTGACTGCTTCTGCCTCCAATAGATTTCCTAAGCACTAGTGTTTTAAGGAACAGCTTAAAAAGAGAATCCTAATGTGATTTCTGTATAATGGGTGTGTTCCTTATCTTATCCTAGTGTCTAAACTCTTCTCCATGGCTGGACCCCCAAATAACATTCCTTTACGTGCTAAGGGGTATCTAGAGAGTGGGATAGGTTTAATAACTACCCTAACCCTAACGCGTATCCTAACCCTAACCCCTACCCTAAACCTAACACGTACCCTAATCCTAACCCGTACCCTAAACCGAGCCCTAACCCTAACACTAACCCTAACCCTAACCCTAACCCATACCCTACACCATACACGGATCCCTCCCCGAACCCGTACCCTAAGCCGTACCCTAACCCTAACCCTAAGCCTAACCCTAACCCTAGGCTACCCTTGACTGCTTCTGCCTCCAATAGATTTCCTAAGCACTAGTGTTTTAAGGAACAGCTTAAAAAGAGAATCCTAATGTGATTTCTTTATAATGGGTGTGTTCCTTATCTTATCCTAGTGTCTAAACTCTTCTCCATGGCTGGACCCCCAAATAATATTCCTTTACGTGCTAAGGGGTATCTAGAGAGTGGGATAGGTTTAATAACTACCCTAACCCTAACGCGTACCCTAACCCTAACCCCTACCCTAAACCTAACACGTACCCTAATCCTAACCCGTACCCTAAAATGAGCCCTAACCCTAACACTAACCCTAACCCTAACCCTAACCCATACCGTACACCGTACACGGACCCCTCCCCGAACCCGTACCCTAAGCCGTACCCTAACCCTAACCCTAAGCCTAACCCTAACCCTAGGCTACCCTTGACTGCTTCTGCCTCCAATAGATTTCCTAAGGACTAGTGTTTTAAGGAACAGCTTAAAAAGAGAATCCTAATGTGATTTCTTTATAATTCGTGTGTTCCTTATCTTATCCTAGTGTCTAAACTCTTCTCCATGGCTGGACCCCCAAATAATATTCCTTTACGTGCTAAGGGGTATCTAGAGAATGGGATAGGTTTAATAAC
Organism: Balaenoptera ricei; assembly: GCF_028023285.1. Taxonomy (NCBI): domain Eukaryota; kingdom Metazoa; phylum Chordata; class Mammalia; order Artiodactyla; family Balaenopteridae; genus Balaenoptera; species Balaenoptera ricei. Next base: position 3,430 of record NW_026778135.1, on the reverse strand, counting down.
AACCCTAACCCTAACGCGTATCCTAACCCTAACCCCTACCCTAACCCTAACATGTACCCTAATCCTAACCCGTACCCTAAATCGAGCCCTAACCCTAACACTAACCCTAACCCTAACCCTAACCCATACCCTACACCGTACACGGACCCCTCCCCGAACCCGTACCCTAAGCCGTACCCTAACCCTAACCCTAAGCCTAACCCTAACCCTAGGCTACCCTTGAATGCTTCTGCCTCCAATAGATTTCCTAAGCACTAGTGTTGTAAGGAACAGCTTAAAAAGAGAATCCTAATGTGATTTCTTTATAATGGGTGTGTTCCTTATCTTATCCTAGTGTCTAAACTCTTCTCCATGGCTGGACCCCCAAATAATATTCCTTTACGTGCTAAGGGGTATCTAGAAAGTGGGATAGGTTTAATAACTACCCTAACCCTAACGCGTACCCTAACCCTAACCCCTACCCTAAACCTAACACGTACTCTAATCCTAACCCATACCCTAAAATGAGCCCTAACCCTAACACTAACCCTAACCCTAACCCTAACCCATACCCTACACCGTACAAGGACCCCTCCCCGAACCCGTACCCGAAGCCGTACCCTAACCCTAACCCTAAGCCTAACTCTAACCCTAGGCTACCCTTGACTGCTTCTGCCTCCAATAGATTTCCTAAGCACTAGTGTTTTAAGGAACAACTTAAAAAGAGAATCCTAATGTGATTTCTTTATAATGGGTGTGTTCCTTATCTTATCCTAGTGTCTAAATTCTTCTCCATGGCTGGACCCCCAAATAATATCCTTTACGTGCTAAGGGGTATCTAGAGAGTGGGATAGGTTTAATAACTACCCTAACCCTAACGCGTACCCTAACCCTAACCCCTACGCTAAACCTAACACGTACTCTAATCCTAACCCGTACCCTAAACCGAGCCCTAACCCTAACACTAACCCTAACCCTAACCCTAACCCATACCCTACACCGTACACGGACCCCTCACCGAACCCGTACCCTAAGCCGTACCGTAACCCTAACCCTAAGCCTAACCCTAACCCTAGGCTACCCTTGACTGCTTCTGCCTCCAATAGATTTCCTAAGCACTAGTGTTTTAAGGAACAGCTTAAAAAGAGAATCCTAATGTGATTTCTTTATAATGGGTGTGTTCCTTATCTTATCCTAGTGTCTAAACTCTTCTCCATGGCTGGACCCCCAAAGAATATTCCTTTACGTGCTAAGGGGTATCTAGAGAGTGGGATAGGTTTAATAACAACCCTAACCCTAACGCGTATCCTAACCCTAACCCCTACCCTAACCCTAACATGTACCCTAATCCTAACCCGTACCCTAAACCGAGCCCTAACCCTAACACTAACCCTAACCCTAACCCTAACCCATACCCTACACCGTACACGGACCCTCCCCGAACCCGTACCCTAAGCCGTACCCTAAACCTAACCCTAACCCTAACCCTAACCCTAGGCTACCCTTGACTGCTTCTGCCTCCAATAGATTTCCTAAGCACTAGTGTTTTAAGGAACAGCTTAAAAAGAGAATCCTAATGTGATTTCTGTATAATGGGTGTGTTCCTTATCTTATCCTAGTGTCTAAACTCTTCTCCATGGCTGGACCCCCAAATAATATTCCTGTACGTGCTAAGGGGTATCTAGAGAGTGGGATAGGTTTAATAACTACCCTAACCCTAACGCGTATCCTAACCCTAACCCCTACCCTAAACCTAACACGTACCCTAATCCTAACCCGTACCCTAAACCGAGCCCTAACCCTAACACTAACCCTAACCCTAACCCTAACCCATACCCTACACCATACACGGATCCCTCCCCGAACCCGTACCCTACGCCGTACCCTAACCCTAACCCTAAGCCTAACCCTAACCCTAGGCTACCCTTGACTGCTTCTGCTTCCAATAGATTTCCTAAGCACTAGTGTTTTAAGGAACAGCTTAAAAAAAGAATCCTAATGTGACTTCTTTATAATGGGTGTGTTCCTTATCTTATCCTAGTGTCTAAATTCTTCTCCATGGCTGGACCCCCAAATAATATTCCTTTACGTGCTAAGGGGTATCTAGAGAGTGGGATAGGTTTAATAACTACCCGACCCCTAACGCGTACCCTAACCCTAACCCCTACCCTAAACCTAACACGTACTCTAATCCTAACCCGTACCCTAAACCGAGCCCTAACCCTAACACTAACCCTAACCCATACCCTACACCGTACACGGACCCCTCCCCGAACCCGTAGCCTAAGCCGTACCCTAACCCTAACCCTAAGCCTAACCCTAACCCTAGGCTACCCTTGACTGCTTCTGCCTCCAATAGATTTCCTAAGCACTAGTGTTTTAAGGAACAGCTTAAAAAGAGAATCCTAATGTGATTTCTGTATAATGGGTGTGTTCCTTATCTTATCCTAGTGTCTAAATTCTTCTCCATGGCTGGACCCCCAAATAATATTCCTTTACGTGCTAAGGGGTATCTAGAGAGTGGGATAGGTTTAATAACTACCCTAACCCTAATGCGTACCCTAACCCTAACCCCTACGCTAAACCTAACACGTACTCTAATCCTAACCCGTACCCTAAACCGAGCCCTAACCCTAACACTAACCCTAACCCTAACCCTAACCCATACCCTACACCGTACACGGACCCCTCACCGAACCCGTACCCTAAGCCGTACCGTAACCCTAACCCTAAGCCTAACCCTAACCCTAGGCTACCCTTGACTGCTTCTGCCTCCAATAGATTTCCTAAGCACTAGTGTTTTAAGGAACAGCTTAAAAAGAGAATCCTAATGTGATTTCTTTATAATGGGTGTGTTCCTTATCTTATCCTAGTGTCTAAACTCTTCTCCATGGCTGGACCCCCAAAGAATATTCCTTTACGTGCTAAGGGGTATCTAGAGAGTGGGATAGGTTTAATAACAACCCTAACCATAATGCGTATCCTAACCCTAACCCCTACCCTAACCCTAACATGTACCCTAATCCTAACCCGTACCCTAAACCGAGCCCTAACCCTAACACTAACCCTAACCCTAACCCTAACCCATACCCTACACCGTACACGGACCCTCCCCGAACCCGTACCCTAAGCCGTACCCTAACCCTAACCCTAACCCTAACCCTAACCCTAGGCTACCCTTGACTGCTTCTGCCTCCAATAGATTTCCTAAGCACTAGTGTTTTAAGGAACAGCTTAAAAAGAGAATCCTAATGTGATTTCTGTATAATGGGTGTGTTCCTTATCTTATCCTAGTGTCTAAACTCTTCTCCATGGCTGGACCCCCAAATAATATTCCTGTACGTGCTAAGGGGTATCTAGAGAGTGGGATAGGTTTAATAACTACCCTAACCCTAATGCGTATCCTAACCCTAACCCCTACCCTAAACCTAACACGTACCCTAATCCTAAA
>NW_026778134.1:0-33394 GCF_028023285.1 Balaenoptera ricei | reverse complement strand
CAGCATAAGGGCCTTGGTAGGATCAGCCTCAGGGGCTTGGTTAAAGACATTATCAGGGCCTCTGTTAGGGACAGCCTTAGGGCCTCCCTTAGGGACAGCGTCAGGGCTTACTTAGGGACAGTTTCAGGAGCTTGGTAAGAGATGGGTCCGGAAATTACCTCAGGATAGTGTCAGGACATTAGATATTGACGGCAGCAGGGCCTTAGTTAGGGACAGTGTCAAGGCCTTAGTTAGTACTGGCATCTGGGCCTCTGTTAGGTACAGTGTCAGGGCCTGAGTTAGGAATAGTGTTAGGGCCTTAGTTAGGGACAGTATCACGGCCTTGGGGCTAAATTCAGGGCCTGAGGTAGTCACAGCCTAAGGGCTTTAGTTAGCATAAGAGGCAGGACATTTGCTAGGGACAGGGTTAGGGTAAAGTTTAGGGATCGTGTCAGGAAATGACCTAGGGATAGTGTCAAGAGCTTAGTTACGGTATCAGGGCCTTATTTAGGACCCGTGTCAGGGCTTCAGGTAGGGACAGCGTCAGTGCCTGACTCTGGGAGAGCAACAGGGCCTGAGTGAGGCCTAGCGTCAGGCCCATAGCTGGGGACACTGTCAGGGCATGATGTAGGAGCAGCATCAGGGCCTTTGTTGCATCAGCATTAGTGTCTTAGTTACAGACATGATCAGGGCCTGAGTTAGTCACAGCGTCAAGGCCTCAGTTAGGCATAGCTTCAGGGACTGAGTTACGGACAGCCTCAGGTCTTCACTTAGGAACAGCGACAGGGCTTCCTTAGGGACGGTGTCAGGACCTTGGTTAGAAATGGGTCAGGATATTAGCTCAGGATAGCGTCCGGATTTTAGTTATTGCCGGCAGCAGGGCCTATAATTAGAGATAGATTCCGGGCCTTAGTTAGGGACAGTGTCAGGGCCTTAATTAGGACTAGTCTGGGCCTTAGTTAGGGAGAGCATTACGGCTTCGGTGAGGATAAGGGGCAGGACGTTAGCTCGGGACAGAGTCAGGTTCCAGGCCAGTGGTAGTGTCAGGATGTGAGCTAGGGATAGGTGAAGACCTTAGTTATTGAGAGCATCAGGGCCTTAGTTAGGACCAGCGTCAGGGCCTTCATCAGGACCAGTGTCAGGGCTTCACGTACGGACAGCGTCAGAGCCTAACTAAGGTACGGCAACGGGGCCTAAGTGAGGCCTATCTTTAGGGCCTGAGTTAGGGGAAGTGTCAGGGCATGACTTAGGAGCCGTATAAGGGCCTCTGTAGGATCAGCATTAGGGTCTTCGTTAAAGACATTCTCAGGGCCTCTGTTAGGGACCGCCTCAGGGCCTCACTTAGGGACAGCGTCAGGGCTTACTTTGGGACAGTTTCAGGACCTTGGTAAGACATGGGTCAGGATATTAGCTCGGGATAATGTCAGGACTTTAGATATTGACTGCAGCAGGGCCTTAGAGACAGTGTCTCAGCCTGACTTAGGACTAGCATCAGAGCCTTTGTTAGGTACAGTGCCAGGGACTGAGTTAGGTGTAGTGTCAGGGCCTTAGTTAGGGACAGTGTCAGGGCCTGAGTTAGGACGAGCCTCCAGGCCTCAGTTAGGGCCAGGGTCACGGCCTAGGGACTAATTTTAGGGCCTTAGTTAGGAAGAGCATCAGGGATTTATTTAGCATAAGAAGCTCAACATTAGTTAAAGACAAGGTTAGGCTAAGGTCTAGGGATTGTGTCAGGGCATGACCTAGGGATAGTGTCAAGACCTTAGTTACTTAGGGCATCAGGGCCTAATTTAGGCCCAGTGTCAGGGCTTCAGGTAGGGATAGCGTCAGAGCCTGACTTAGGGAGAGCGACAGGGCTTGAGTGAGGCCTAGTGTCAGAGCCTTAGCTAGGGATAGTATCAGGGCATGACTTAGGAGCAGCATAAGGGCCTTGGTAGGATCAGCCTCAGGGGCTTGGTTAAAGACATTATCAGGGCCTCTGTTAGGGACAGCCTTAGGGCCTCCCTTAGGGACAGCGTCAGGGCTTACTTAGGGACAGTTTCAGGAGCTTGGTAAGAGATGGGTCCGGAAATTACCTCAGGATAGTGTCAGGACATTAGATATTGACGGCAGCAGGGCCTTAGTTAGGGACAGTGTCAAGGCCTTAGTTAGTACTGGCATCTGGGCCTCTGTTAGGTACAGTGTTCAGGGCCTGAGTTAGGAATAGTGTTAGGTCCTTAGTTAGGGACAGTATCACGGCCTTGGGGCTAAATTCAGGGCCTGAGGTAGTCACAGCCTAAGGGCTTTAGTTAGCATAAGAGGCAGGACATTTGCTAGGGACAGGGTTAGGGTAAAGTTTAGGGATCGTGTCAGGAAATGACCTAGGGATAGTGTCAAGAGCTTAGTTACGGTATCAGGGCCTTATTTAGGACCCGTGTCAGGGCTTCAGGTAGGGACAGCGTCAGTGCCTGACTCTGGGAGAGCAACAGGGCCTGAGTGAGGCCTAGCGTCAGGCCCATAGCTGGGGACACTGTCAGGGCATGATGTAGGAGCAGCATCAGGGCCTTTGTTGCATCAGCATTAGTGTCTTAGTTACAGACATGATCAGGGCCTGAGTTAGTCACAGCGTCAAGGCCTCAGTTAGGCATAGCTTCAGGGACTGAGTTACGGACAGCCTCAGGTCTTCACTTAGGAACAGCGACAGGGCTTCCTTAGGGACGGTGTCAGGACCTTGGTTAGAAATGGGTCAGGATATTAGCTCAGGATAGCGTCCGGATTTTAGTTATTGCCGGCAGCAGGGCCTATAATTAGAGATAGATTCCGGGCCTTAGTTAGGGACAGTGTCAGGGCCTTAATTAGGACTAGTCTGGGCCTTAGTTAGGGAGAGCATTACGGCTTCGGTGAGGATAAGGGGCAGGACGTTAGCTCGGGACAGAGTCAGGTTCCAGGCCAGTGGTAGTGTCAGGATGTGAGCTAGGGATAGGGTGAAGACCTTAGTTATTGAGAGCATCAGGGCCTTAGTTAGGACCAGCGTCAGGGCCTTCATCAGGACCAGTGTCAGGGCTTCACGTACGGACAGCGTCAGAGCCTAACTAAGGTACGGCAACGGGGCCTAAGTGAGGCCTATCTTTAGGGCCTGAGTTAGGGGCAGTGTCAGGGCATGACTTAGGAGCCGTATAAGGGCCTCTGTAGGATCAGCATTAGGGTCTTCGTTAAAGACATTCTCAGGGCCTCTGTTAGGGACCGCCTCAGGGCCTCACTTAGGGACAGCGTCAGGGCTTACTTTGGGACAGTTTCAGGACCTTGGTAAGACATGGGTCAGGATATTAGCTCGGGATAATGTCAGGACTTTAGATATTGACTGCAGCAGGGCCTTAGAGACAGTGTCTCAGCCTGACTTAGGACTAGCATCAGAGCCTTTGTTAGGTACAGTGCCAGGGACTGAGTTAGGTGTAGTGTCAGGGCCTTAGTTAGGGACAGTGTCAGGGCCTGAGTTAGGACGAGCCTCCAGGCCTCAGTTAGGGCCAGGGTCACGGCCTCGGGACTAATTTTAGGGCCTTAGTTAGGAAGAGCATCAGGGATTTATTTAGCATAAGAAGCTCAACATTAGTTAAAGACAAGGTTAGGCTAAGGTCTAGGGATTGTGTCAGGGCATGACCTAGGGATAGTGTCAAGACCTTAGTTACTTAGGGCATCAGGGCCTAATTTAGGCCCAGTGTCAGGGCTTCAGGTAGGGATAGCGTCAGAGCCTGACTTAGGGAGAGCGACAGGGCTTGAGTGAGGCCTAGTGTCAGAGCCTTAGCTAGGGATAGTATCAGGGCATGACTTAGGAGCAGCATAAGGGCCTTGGTAGGATCAGCCTCAGGGGCTTGGTTAAAGACATTATCAGGGCCTCTGTTAGGGACAGCCTTAGGGCCTCCCTTAGGGACAGCGTCAGGGCTTACTTAGGGACAGTTTCAGGAGCTTGGGAAGAGATGGGTCCGGAAATTACCTCAGGATAGTGTCAGGACATTAGATATTGACGGCAGCAGGGCCTTAGTTAGGGACAGTGTCAAGGCCTTAGTTAGTACTGGCATCTGGGCCTCTGTTAGGTACAGTGTCAGGGCCTGAGTTAGGAATAGTGTTAGGGCCTTAGTTAGGGACAGTATCACGGCCTTGGGGCTAAATTCAGGGCCTGAGGTAGTCACAGCCTAAGGGCTTTAGTTAGCATAAGAGGCAGGACATTTGCTAGGGACAGGGTTAGGGTAAAGTTTAGGGATCGTGTCAGGAAATGACCTAGGGATAGTGTCAAGAGCTTAGTTACGGTATCAGGGCCTTATTTAGGACCCGTGTCAGGGCTTCAGGTAGGGACAGCGTCAGTGCCTGACTCTGGGAGAGCAACAGGGCCTGAGTGAGGCCTAGCGTCAGGCCCATAGCTGGGGACACTGTCAGGGCATGATGTAGGAGCAGCATCAGGGCCTTTGTTGCATCAGCATTAGTGTCTTAGTTACAGACATGATCAGGGCCTGAGTTAGTCACAGCGTCAAGGCCTCAGTTAGGCATAGCTTCAGGGACTGAGTTACGGACAGCCTCAGGTCTTCACTTAGGAACAGCGACAGGGCTTCCTTAGGGACGGTGTCAGGACCTTGGTTAGAAATGGGTCAGGATATTAGCTCAGGATAGCGTCCGGATTTTAGTTATTGCCGGCAGCAGGGCCTATAATTAGAGATAGATTCCGGGCCTTAGTTAGGGACAGTGTCAGGGCCTTAATTAGGACTAGTCTGGGCCTTAGTTAGGGAGAGCATTACGGCTTCGGTGAGGATAAGGGGCAGGACGTTAGCTCGGGACAGAGTCAGGTTCCAGGCCAGTGGTAGTGTCAGGATGTGAGCTAGGGATAGGGTGAAGACCTTAGTTATTGAGAGCATCAGGGCCTTAGTTAGGACCAGCGTCAGGGCCTTCATCAGGACCAGTGTCAGGGCTTCACGTACGGACAGCGTCAGAGCCTAACTAAGGTACGGCAACGGGGCCTAAGTGAGGCCTATCTTTAGGGCCTGAGTTAGGGGCAGTGTCAGGGCATGACTTAGGAGCCGTATAAGGGCCTCTGTAGGATCAGCATTAGGGTCTTCGTTAAAGACATTCTCAGGGCCTCTGTTAGGGACCGCCTCAGGGCCTCACTTAGGGACAGCGTCAGGGCTTACTTTGGGACAGTTTCAGGACCTTGGTAAGACATGGGTCAGGATATTAGCTCGGGATAATGTCAGGACTTTAGATATTGACTGCAGCAGGGCCTTAGAGACAGTGTCTCAGCCTGACTTAGGACTAGCATCAGAGCCTTTGTTAGGTACAGTGCCAGGGACTGAGTTAGGTGTAGTGTCAGGGCCTTAGTTAGGGACAGTGTCAGGGCCTGAGTTAGGACGAGCCTCCAGGCCTCAGTTAGGGCCAGGGTCACGGCCTCGGGACTAATTTTAGGGCCTTAGTTAGGAAGAGCATCAGGGATTTATTTAGCATAAGAAGCTCAACATTAGTTAAAGACAAGGTTAGGCTAAGGTCTAGGGATTGTGTCAGGGCATGACCTAGGGATAGTGTCAAGACCTTAGTTACTTAGGGCATCAGGGCCTAATTTAGGCCCAGTGTCAGGGCTTCAGGTAGGGATAGCGTCAGAGCCTGACTTAGGGAGAGCGACAGGGCTTGAGTGAGGCCTAGTGTCAGAGCCTTAGCTAGGGATAGTATCAGGGCATGACTTAGGAGCAGCATAAGGGCCTTGGTAGGATCAGCCTCAGGGGCTTGGTTAAAGACATTATCAGGGCCTCTGTTAGGGACAGCCTTAGGGCCTCCCTTAGGGACAGCGTCAGGGCTTACTTAGGGACAGTTTCAGGAGCTTGGTAAGAGATGGGTCCGGAAATTACCTCAGGATAGTGTCAGGACATTAGATATTGACGGCAGCAGGGCCTTAGTTAGGGACAGTGTCAAGGCCTTAGTTAGTACTGGCATCTGGGCCTCTGTTAGGTACAGTGTCAGGGCCTGAGTTAGGAATAGTGTTAGGTCCTTAGTTAGGGACAGTATCACGGCCTTGGGGCTAAATTCAGGGCCTGAGGTAGTCACAGCCTAAGGGCTTTAGTTAGCATAAGAGGCAGGACATTTGCTAGGGACAGGGTTAGGGTAAAGTTTAGGGATCGTGTCAGGAAATGACCTAGGGATAGTGTCAAGAGCTTAGTTACAGTATCAGGGCCTTATTTAGGACCCGTGTCAGGGCTTCAGGTAGGGACAGCGTCAGTGCCTGACTCTGGGAGAGCAACAGGGCCTGAGTGAGGCCTAGCGTCAGGCCCATAGCTGGGGACACTGTCAGGGCATGATGTAGGAGCAGCATCAGGGCCTTTGTTGCATCAGCATTAGTGTCTTAGTTACAGACATGATCAGGGCCTGAGTTAGTCACAGCGTCAAGGCCTCAGTTAGGCATAGCTTCAGGGACTGAGTTACGGACAGCCTCAGGTCTTCACTTAGGAACAGCGACAGGGCTTCCTTAGGGACGGTGTCAGGACCTTGGTTAGAAATGGGTCAGGATATTAGCTCAGGATAGCGTCCGGATTTTAGTTATTGCCGGCAGCAGGGCCTATAATTAGAGATAGATTCCGGGCCTTAGTTAGGGACAGTGTCAGGGCCTTAATTAGGACTAGTCTGGGCCTTAGTTAGGGAGAGCATTACGGCTTCGGTGAGGATAAGGGGCAGGACGTTAGCTCGGGACAGAGTCAGGTTCCAGGCCAGTGGTAGTGTCAGGATGTGAGCTAGGGATAGGGTGAAGACCTTAGTTATTGAGAGCATCAGGGCCTTAGTTAGGACCAGCGTCAGGGCCTTCATCAGGACCAGTGTCAGGGCTTCACGTACGGACAGCGTCAGAGCCTAACTAAGGTACGGCAACGGGGCCTAAGTGAGGCCTATCTTTAGGGCCTGAGTTAGGGGCAGTGTCAGGGCATGACTTAGGAGCCGTATAAGGGCCTCTGTAGGATCAGCATTAGGGTCTTCGTTAAAGACATTCTCAGGGCCTCTGTTAGGGACCGCCTCAGGGCCTCACTTAGGGACAGCGTCAGGGCTTACTTTGGGACAGTTTCAGGACCTTGGTAAGACATGGGTCAGGATATTAGCTCGGGATAATGTCAGGACTTTAGATATTGACTGCAGCAGGGCCTTAGAGACAGTGTCTCAGCCTGACTTAGGACTAGCATCAGAGCCTTTGTTAGGTACAGTGCCAGGGACTGAGTTAGGTGTAGTGTCAGGGCCTTAGTTAGGGACAGTGTCAGGGCCTGAGTTAGGACGAGCCTCCAGGCCTCAGTTAGGGCCAGGGTCACGGCCTCGGGACTAATTTTAGGGCCTTAGTTAGGAAGAGCATCAGGGATTTATTTAGCATAAGAAGCTCAACATTAGTTAAAGACAAGGTTAGGCTAAGGTCTAGGGATTGTGTCAGGGCATGACCTAGGGATAGTGTCAAGACCTTAGTTACTTAGGGCATCAGGGCCTAATTTAGGCCCAGTGTCAGGGCTTCAGGTAGGGATAGCGTCAGAGCCTGACTTAGGGAGAGCGACAGGGCTTGAGTGAGGCCTAGTGTCAGAGCCTTAGCTAGGGATAGTATCAGGGCATGACTTAGGAGCAGCATAAGGGCCTTGGTAGGATCAGCCTCAGGGGCTTGGTTAAAGACATTATCAGGGCCTCTGTTAGGGACAGCCTTAGGGCCTCCCTTAGGGACAGCGTCAGGGCTTACTTAGGGACAGTTTCAGGAGCTTGGTAAGAGATGGGTCCGGAAATTACCTCAGGATAGTGTCAGGACATTAGATATTGACGGCAGCAGGGCCTTAGTTAGGGACAGTGTCAAGGCCTTAGTTAGTACTGGCATCTGGGCCTCTGTTAGGTACAGTGTCAGGGCCTGAGTTAGGAATAGTGTTAGGGCCTTAGTTAGGGACAGTATCACGGCCTTGGGGCTAAATTCAGGGCCTGAGGTAGTCACAGCCTAAGGGCTTTAGTTAGCATAAGAGGCAGGACATTTGCTAGGGACAGGGTTAGGGTAAAGTTTAGGGATCGTGTCAGGAAATGACCTAGGGATAGTGTCAAGAGCTTAGTTACGGTATCAGGGCCTTATTTAGGACCCGTGTCAGGGCTTCAGGTAGGGACAGCGTCAGTGCCTGACTCTGGGAGAGCAACAGGGCCTGAGTGAGGCCTAGCGTCAGGCCCATAGCTGGGGACACTGTCAGGGCATGATGTAGGAGCAGCATCAGGGCCTTTGTTGCATCAGCATTAGTGTCTTAGTTACAGACATGATCAGGGCCTGAGTTAGTCACAGCGTCAAGGCCTCAGTTAGGCATAGCTTCAGGGACTGAGTTACGGACAGCCTCAGGTCTTCACTTAGGAACAGCGACAGGGCTTCCTTAGGGACGGTGTCAGGACCTTGGTTAGAAATGGGTCAGGATATTAGCTCAGGATAGCGTCCGGATTTTAGTTATTGCCGGCAGCAGGGCCTATAATTAGAGATAGATTCCGGGCCTTAGTTAGGGACAGTGTCAGGGCCTTAATTAGGACTAGTCTGGGCCTTAGTTAGGGAGAGCATTACGGCTTCGGTGAGGATAAGGGGCAGGACGTTAGCTCGGGACAGAGTCAGGTTCCAGGCCAGTGGTAGTGTCAGGATGTGAGCTAGGGATAGGGTGAAGACCTTAGTTATTGAGAGCATCAGGGCCTTAGTTAGGACCAGCGTCAGGGCCTTCATCAGGACCAGTGTCAGGGCTTCACGTACGGACAGCGTCAGAGCCTAACTAAGGTACGGCAACGGGGCCTAAGTGAGGCCTATCTTTAGGGCCTGAGTTAGGGGCAGTGTCAGGGCATGACTTAGGAGCCGTATAAGGGCCTCTGTAGGATCAGCATTAGGGTCTTCGTTAAAGACATTCTCAGGGCCTCTGTTAGGGACCGCCTCAGGGCCTCACTTAGGGACAGCGTCAGGGCTTACTTTGGGACAGTTTCAGGACCTTGGTAAGACATGGGTCAGGATATTAGCTCGGGATAATGTCAGGACTTTAGATATTGACTGCAGCAGGGCCTTAGAGACAGTGTCTCAGCCTGACTTAGGACTAGCATCAGAGCCTTTGTTAGGTACAGTGCCAGGGACTGAGTTAGGTGTAGTGTCAGGGCCTTAGTTAGGGACAGTGTCAGGGCCTGAGTTAGGACGAGCCTCCAGGCCTCAGTTAGGGCCAGGGTCACGGCCTCGGGACTAATTTTAGGGCCTTAGTTAGGAAGAGCATCAGGGATTTATTTAGCATAAGAAGCTCAACATTAGTTAAAGACAAGGTTAGGCTAAGGTCTAGGGATTGTGTCAGGGCATGACCTAGGGATAGTGTCAAGACCTTAGTTACTTAGGGCATCAGGGCCTAATTTAGGCCCAGTGTCAGGGCTTCAGGTAGGGATAGCGTCAGAGCCTGACTTAGGGAGAGCGACAGGGCTTGAGTGAGGCCTAGTGTCAGAGCCTTAGCTAGGGATAGTATCAGGGCATGACTTAGGAGCAGCATAAGGGCCTTGGTAGGATCAGCCTCAGGGGCTTGGTTAAAGACATTATCAGGGCCTCTGTTAGGGACAGCCTTAGGGCCTCCCTTAGGGACAGCGTCAGGGCTTACTTAGGGACAGTTTCAGGAGCTTGGTAAGAGATGGGTCCGGAAATTACCTCAGGATAGTGTCAGGACATTAGATATTGACGGCAGCAGGGCCTTAGTTAGGGACAGTGTCAAGGCCTTAGTTAGTACTGGCATCTGGGCCTCTGTTAGGTACAGTGTCAGGGCCTGAGTTAGGAATAGTGTTAGGTCCTTAGTTAGGGACAGTATCACGGCCTTGGGGCTAAATTCAGGGCCTGAGGTAGTCACAGCCTAAGGGCTTTAGTTAGCATAAGAGGCAGGACATTTGCTAGGGACAGGGTTAGGGTAAAGTTTAGGGATCGTGTCAGGAAATGACCTAGGGATAGTGTCAAGAGCTTAGTTACAGTATCAGGGCCTTATTTAGGACCCGTGTCAGGGCTTCAGGTAGGGACAGCGTCAGTGCCTGACTCTGGGAGAGCAACAGGGCCTGAGTGAGGCCTAGCGTCAGGCCCATAGCTGGGGACACTGTCAGGGCATGATGTAGGAGCAGCATCAGGGCCTTTGTTGCATCAGCATTAGTGTCTTAGTTACAGACATGATCAGGGCCTGAGTTAGTCACAGCGTCAAGGCCTCAGTTAGGCATAGCTTCAGGGACTGAGTTACGGACAGCCTCAGGTCTTCACTTAGGAACAGCGACAGGGCTTCCTTAGGGACGGTGTCAGGACCTTGGTTAGAAATGGGTCAGGATATTAGCTCAGGATAGCGTCCGGATTTTAGTTATTGCCGGCAGCAGGGCCTATAATTAGAGATAGATTCCGGGCCTTAGTTAGGGACAGTGTCAGGGCCTTAATTAGGACTAGTCTGGGCCTTAGTTAGGGAGAGCATTACGGCTTCGGTGAGGATAAGGGGCAGGACGTTAGCTCGGGACAGAGTCAGGTTCCAGGCCAGTGGTAGTGTCAGGATGTGAGCTAGGGATAGGGTGAAGACCTTAGTTATTGAGAGCATCAGGGCCTTAGTTAGGACCAGCGTCAGGGCCTTCATCAGGACCAGTGTCAGGGCTTCACGTACGGACAGCGTCAGAGCCTAACTAAGGTACGGCAACGGGGCCTAAGTGAGGCCTATCTTTAGGGCCTGAGTTAGGGGCAGTGTCAGGGCATGACTTAGGAGCCGTATAAGGGCCTCTGTAGGATCAGCATTAGGGTCTTCGTTAAAGACATTCTCAGGGCCTCTGTTAGGGACCGCCTCAGGGCCTCACTTAGGGACAGCGTCAGGGCTTACTTTGGGACAGTTTCAGGACCTTGGTAAGACATGGGTCAGGATATTAGCTCGGGATAATGTCAGGACTTTAGATATTGACTGCAGCAGGGCCTTAGAGACAGTGTCTCAGCCTGACTTAGGACTAGCATCAGAGCCTTTGTTAGGTACAGTGCCAGGGACTGAGTTAGGTGTAGTGTCAGGGCCTTAGTTAGGGACAGTGTCAGGGCCTGAGTTAGGACGAGCCTCCAGGCCTCAGTTAGGGCCAGGGTCACGGCCTCGGGACTAATTTTAGGGCCTTAGTTAGGAAGAGCATCAGGGATTTATTTAGCATAAGAAGCTCAACATTAGTTAAAGACAAGGTTAGGCTAAGGTCTAGGGATTGTGTCAGGGCATGACCTAGGGATAGTGTCAAGACCTTAGTTACTTAGGGCATCAGGGCCTAATTTAGGCCCAGTGTCAGGGCTTCAGGTAGGGATAGCGTCAGAGCCTGACTTAGGGAGAGCGACAGGGCTTGAGTGAGGCCTAGTGTCAGAGCCTTAGCTAGGGATAGTATCAGGGCATGACTTAGGAGCAGCATAAGGGCCTTGGTAGGATCAGCCTCAGGGGCTTGGTTAAAGACATTATCAGGGCCTCTGTTAGGGACAGCCTTAGGGCCTCCCTTAGGGACAGCGTCAGGGCTTACTTAGGGACAGTTTCAGGAGCTTGGTAAGAGATGGGTCCGGAAATTACCTCAGGATAGTGTCAGGACATTAGATATTGACGGCAGCAGGGCCTTAGTTAGGGACAGTGTCAAGGCCTTAGTTAGTACTGGCATCTGGGCCTCTGTTAGGTACAGTGTCAGGGCCTGAGTTAGGAATAGTGTTAGGGCCTTAGTTAGGGACAGTATCACGGCCTTGGGGCTAAATTCAGGGCCTGAGGTAGTCACAGCCTAAGGGCTTTAGTTAGCATAAGAGGCAGGACATTTGCTAGGGACAGGGTTAGGGTAAAGTTTAGGGATCGTGTCAGGAAATGACCTAGGGATAGTGTCAAGAGCTTAGTTACGGTATCAGGGCCTTATTTAGGACCCGTGTCAGGGCTTCAGGTAGGGACAGCGTCAGTGCCTGACTCTGGGAGAGCAACAGGGCCTGAGTGAGGCCTAGCGTCAGGCCCATAGCTGGGGACACTGTCAGGGCATGATGTAGGAGCAGCATCAGGGCCTTTGTTGCATCAGCATTAGTGTCTTAGTTACAGACATGATCAGGGCCTGAGTTAGTCACAGCGTCAAGGCCTCAGTTAGGCATAGCTTCAGGGACTGAGTTACGGACAGCCTCAGGTCTTCACTTAGGAACAGCGACAGGGCTTCCTTAGGGACGGTGTCAGGACCTTGGTTAGAAATGGGTCAGGATATTAGCTCAGGATAGCGTCCGGATTTTAGTTATTGCCGGCAGCAGGGCCTATAATTAGAGATAGATTCCGGGCCTTAGTTAGGGACAGTGTCAGGGCCTTAATTAGGACTAGTCTGGGCCTTAGTTAGGGAGAGCATTACGGCTTCGGTGAGGATAAGGGGCAGGACGTTAGCTCGGGACAGAGTCAGGTTCCAGGCCAGTGGTAGTGTCAGGATGTGAGCTAGGGATAGGGTGAAGACCTTAGTTATTGAGAGCATCAGGGCCTTAGTTAGGACCAGCGTCAGGGCCTTCATCAGGACCAGTGTCAGGGCTTCACGTACGGACAGCGTCAGAGCCTAACTAAGGTACGGCAACGGGGCCTAAGTGAGGCCTATCTTTAGGGCCTGAGTTAGGGGCAGTGTCAGGGCATGACTTAGGAGCCGTATAAGGGCCTCTGTAGGATCAGCATTAGGGTCTTCGTTAAAGACATTCTCAGGGCCTCTGTTAGGGACCGCCTCAGGGCCTCACTTAGGGACAGCGTCAGGGCTTACTTTGGGACAGTTTCAGGACCTTGGTAAGACATGGGTCAGGATATTAGCTCGGGATAATGTCAGGACTTTAGATATTGACTGCAGCAGGGCCTTAGAGACAGTGTCTCAGCCTGACTTAGGACTAGCATCAGAGCCTTTGTTAGGTACAGTGCCAGGGACTGAGTTAGGTGTAGTGTCAGGGCCTTAGTTAGGGACAGTGTCAGGGCCTGAGTTAGGACGAGCCTCCAGGCCTCAGTTAGGGCCAGGGTCACGGCCTCGGGACTAATTTTAGGGCCTTAGTTAGGAAGAGCATCAGGGATTTATTTAGCATAAGAAGCTCAACATTAGTTAAAGACAAGGTTAGGCTAAGGTCTAGGGATTGTGTCAGGGCATGACCTAGGGATAGTGTCAAGACCTTAGTTACTTAGGGCATCAGGGCCTAATTTAGGCCCAGTGTCAGGGCTTCAGGTAGGGATAGCGTCAGAGCCTGACTTAGGGAGAGCGACAGGGCTTGAGTGAGGCCTAGTGTCAGAGCCTTAGCTAGGGATAGTATCAGGGCATGACTTAGGAGCAGCATAAGGGCCTTGGTAGGATCAGCCTCAGGGGCTTGGTTAAAGACATTATCAGGGCCTCTGTTAGGGACAGCCTTAGGGCCTCCCTTAGGGACAGCGTCAGGGCTTACTTAGGGACAGTTTCAGGAGCTTGGGAAGAGATGGGTCCGGAAATTACCTCAGGATAGTGTCAGGACATTAGATATTGACGGCAGCAGGGCCTTAGTTAGGGACAGTGTCAAGGCCTTAGTTAGTACTGGCATCTGGGCCTCTGTTAGGTACAGTGTCAGGGCCTGAGTTAGGAATAGTGTTAGGGCCTTAGTTAGGGACAGTATCACGGCCTTGGGGCTAAATTCAGGGCCTGAGGTAGTCACAGCCTAAGGGCTTTAGTTAGCATAAGAGGCAGGACATTTGCTAGGGACAGGGTTAGGGTAAAGTTTAGGGATCGTGTCAGGAAATGACCTAGGGATAGTGTCAAGAGCTTAGTTACGGTATCAGGGCCTTATTTAGGACCCGTGTCAGGGCTTCAGGTAGGGACAGCGTCAGTGCCTGACTCTGGGAGAGCAACAGGGCCTGAGTGAGGCCTAGCGTCAGGCCCATAGCTGGGGACACTGTCAGGGCATGATGTAGGAGCAGCATCAGGGCCTTTGTTGCATCAGCATTAGTGTCTTAGTTACAGACATGATCAGGGCCTGAGTTAGTCACAGCGTCAAGGCCTCAGTTAGGCATAGCTTCAGGGACTGAGTTACGGACAGCCTCAGGTCTTCACTTAGGAACAGCGACAGGGCTTCCTTAGGGACGGTGTCAGGACCTTGGTTAGAAATGGGTCAGGATATTAGCTCAGGATAGCGTCCGGATTTTAGTTATTGCCGGCAGCAGGGCCTATAATTAGAGATAGATTCCGGGCCTTAGTTAGGGACAGTGTCAGGGCCTTAATTAGGACTAGTCTGGGCCTTAGTTAGGGAGAGCATTACGGCTTCGGTGAGGATAAGGGGCAGGACGTTAGCTCGGGACAGAGTCAGGTTCCAGGCCAGTGGTAGTGTCAGGATGTGAGCTAGGGATAGGGTGAAGACCTTAGTTATTGAGAGCATCAGGGCCTTAGTTAGGACCAGCGTCAGGGCCTTCATCAGGACCAGTGTCAGGGCTTCACGTACGGACAGCGTCAGAGCCTAACTAAGGTACGGCAACGGGGCCTAAGTGAGGCCTATCTTTAGGGCCTGAGTTAGGGGCAGTGTCAGGGCATGACTTAGGAGCAGTATAAGGGCCTCTGTAGGATCAGCATTAGGGTCTTCGTTAAAGACATTCTCAGGGCCTCTGTTAGGGACCGCCTCAGGGCCTCACTTAGGGACAGCGTCAGGGCTTACTTTGGGACAGTTTCAGGACCTTGGTAAGACATGGGTCAGGATATTAGCTCGGGATAATGTCAGGACTTTAGATATTGACTGCAGCAGGGCCTTAGAGACAGTGTCTCAGCCTGACTTAGGACTAGCATCAGAGCCTTTGTTAGGTACAGTGCCAGGGACTGAGTTAGGTGTAGTGTCAGGGCCTTAGTTAGGGACAGTGTCAGGGCCTGAGTTAGGACGAGCCTCCAGGCCTCAGTTAGGGCCAGGGTCACGGCCTCGGGACTAATTTTAGGGCCTTAGTTAGGAAGAGCATCAGGGATTTATTTAGCATAAGAAGCTCAACATTAGTTAAAGACAAGGTTAGGCTAAGGTCTAGGGATTGTGTCAGGGCATGACCTAGGGATAGTGTCAAGACCTTAGTTACTTAGGGCATCAGGGCCTAATTTAGGCCCAGTGTCAGGGCTTCAGGTAGGGATAGCGTCAGAGCCTGACTTAGGGAGAGCGACAGGGCTTGAGTGAGGCCTAGTGTCAGAGCCTTAGCTAGGGATAGTATCAGGGCATGACTTAGGAGCAGCATAAGGGCCTTGGTAGGATCAGCCTCAGGGGCTTGGTTAAAGACATTATCAGGGCCTCTGTTAGGGACAGCCTTAGGGCCTCCCTTAGGGACAGCGTCAGGGCTTACTTAGGGACAGTTTCAGGAGCTTGGTAAGAGATGGGTCCGGAAATTACCTCAGGATAGTGTCAGGACATTAGATATTGACGGCAGCAGGGCCTTAGTTAGGGACAGTGTCAAGGCCTTAGTTAGTACTGGCATCTGGGCCTCTGTTAGGTACAGTGTCAGGGCCTGAGTTAGGAATAGTGTTAGGGCCTTAGTTAGGGACAGTATCACGGCCTTGGGGCTAAATTCAGGGCCTGAGGTAGTCACAGCCTAAGGGCTTTAGTTAGCATAAGAGGCAGGACATTTGCTAGGGACAGGGTTAGGGTAAAGTTTAGGGATCGTGTCAGGAAATGACCTAGGGATAGTGTCAAGAGCTTAGTTACGGTATCAGGGCCTTATTTAGGACCCGTGTCAGGGCTTCAGGTAGGGACAGCGTCAGTGCCTGACTCTGGGAGAGCAACAGGGCCTGAGTGAGGCCTAGCGTCAGGCCCATAGCTGGGGACACTGTCAGGGCATGATGTAGGAGCAGCATCAGGGCCTTTGTTGCATCAGCATTAGTGTCTTAGTTACAGACATGATCAGGGCCTGAGTTAGTCACAGCGTCAAGGCCTCAGTTAGGCATAGCTTCAGGGACTGAGTTACGGACAGCCTCAGGTCTTCACTTAGGAACAGCGACAGGGCTTCCTTAGGGACGGTGTCAGGACCTTGGTTAGAAATGGGTCAGGATATTAGCTCAGGATAGCGTCCGGATTTTAGTTATTGCCGGCAGCAGGGCCTATAATTAGAGATAGATTCCGGGCCTTAGTTAGGGACAGTGTCAGGGCCTTAATTAGGACTAGTCTGGGCCTTAGTTAGGGAGAGCATTACGGCTTCGGTGAGGATAAGGGGCAGGACGTTAGCTCGGGACAGAGTCAGGTTCCAGGCCAGTGGTAGTGTCAGGATGTGAGCTAGGGATAGGGTGAAGACCTTAGTTATTGAGAGCATCAGGGCCTTAGTTAGGACCAGCGTCAGGGCCTTCATCAGGACCAGTGTCAGGGCTTCACGTACGGACAGCGTCAGAGCCTAACTAAGGTACGGCAACGGGGCCTAAGTGAAGCCTATCTTTAGGGCCTGAGTTAGGGGCAGTGTCAGGGCATGACTTAGGAGCCGTATAAGGGCCTCTGTAGGATCAGCATTAGGGTCTTCGTTAAAGACATTCTCAGGGCCTCTGTTAGGGACCGCCTCAGGGCCTCACTTAGGGACAGCGTCAGGGCTTACTTTGGGACAGTTTCAGGACCTTGGTAAGACATGGGTCAGGATATTAGCTCGGGATAATGTCAGGACTTTAGATATTGACTGCAGCAGGGCCTTAGAGACAGTGTCTCAGCCTGACTTAGGACTAGCATCAGAGCCTTTGTTAGGTACAGTGCCAGGGACTGAGTTAGGTGTAGTGTCAGGGCCTTAGTTAGGGACAGTGTCAGGGCCTGAGTTAGGACGAGCCTCCAGGCCTCAGTTAGGGCCAGGGTCACGGCCTCGGGACTAATTTTAGGGCCTTAGTTAGGAAGAGCATCAGGGATTTATTTAGCATAAGAAGCTCAACATTAGTTAAAGACAAGGTTAGGCTAAGGTCTAGGGATTGTGTCAGGGCATGACCTAGGGATAGTGTCAAGACCTTAGTTACTTAGGGCATCAGGGCCTAATTTAGGCCCAGTGTCAGGGCTTCAGGTAGGGATAGCGTCAGAGCCTGACTTAGGGAGAGCGACAGGGCTTGAGTGAGGCCTAGTGTCAGAGCCTTAGCTAGGGATAGTATCAGGGCATGACTTAGGAGCAGCATAAGGGCCTTGGTAGGATCAGCCTCAGGGGCTTGGTTAAAGACATTATCAGGGCCTCTGTTAGGGACAGCCTTAGGGCCTCCCTTAGGGACAGCGTCAGGGCTTACTTAGGGACAGTTTCAGGAGCTTGGTAAGAGATGGGTCCGGAAATTACCTCAGGATAGTGTCAGGACATTAGATATTGACGGCAGCAGGGCCTTAGTTAGGGACAGTGTCAAGGCCTTAGTTAGTACTGGCATCTGGGCCTCTGTTAGGTACAGTGTCAGGGCCTGAGTTAGGAATAGTGTTAGGGCCTTAGTTAGGGACAGTATCACGGCCTTGGGGCTAAATTCAGGGCCTGAGGTAGTCACAGCCTAAGGGCTTTAGTTAGCATAAGAGGCAGGACATTTGCTAGGGACAGGGTTAGGGTAAAGTTTAGGGATCGTGTCAGGAAATGACCTAGGGATAGTGTCAAGAGCTTAGTTACGGTATCAGGGCCTTATTTAGGACCCGTGTCAGGGCTTCAGGTAGGGACAGCGTCAGTGCCTGACTCTGGGAGAGCAACAGGGCCTGAGTGAGGCCTAGCGTCAGGCCCATAGCTGGGGACACTGTCAGGGCATGATGTAGGAGCAGCATCAGGGCCTTTGTTGCATCAGCATTAGTGTCTTAGTTACAGACATGATCAGGGCCTGAGTTAGTCACAGCGTCAAGGCCTCAGTTAGGCATAGCTTCAGGGACTGAGTTACGGACAGCCTCAGGTCTTCACTTAGGAACAGCGACAGGGCTTCCTTAGGGACGGTGTCAGGACCTTGGTTAGAAATGGGTCAGGATATTAGCTCAGGATAGCGTCCGGATTTTAGTTATTGCCGGCAGCAGGGCCTATAATTAGAGATAGATTCCGGGCCTTAGTTAGGGACAGTGTCAGGGCCTTAATTAGGACTAGTCTGGGCCTTAGTTAGGGAGAGCATTACGGCTTCGGTGAGGATAAGGGGCAGGACGTTAGCTCGGGACAGAGTCAGGTTCCAGGCCAGTGGTAGTGTCAGGATGTGAGCTAGGGATAGGGTGAAGACCTTAGTTATTGAGAGCATCAGGGCCTTAGTTAGGACCAGCGTCAGGGCCTTCATCAGGACCAGTGTCAGGGCTTCACGTACGGACAGCGTCAGAGCCTAACTAAGGTACGGCAACGGGGCCTAAGTGAGGCCTATCTTTAGGGCCTGAGTTAGGGGCAGTGTCAGGGCATGACTTAGGAGCCGTATAAGGGCCTCTGTAGGATCAGCATTAGGGTCTTCGTTAAAGACATTCTCAGGGCCTCTGTTAGGGACCGCCTCAGGGCCTCACTTAGGGACAGCGTCAGGGCTTACTTTGGGACAGTTTCAGGACCTTGGTAAGACATGGGTCAGGATATTAGCTCGGGATAATGTCAGGACTTTAGATATTGACTGCAGCAGGGCCTTAGAGACAGTGTCTCAGCCTGACTTAGGACTAGCATCAGAGCCTTTGTTAGGTACAGTGCCAGGGACTGAGTTAGGTGTAGTGTCAGGGCCTTAGTTAGGGACAGTGTCAGGGCCTGAGTTAGGACGAGCCTCCAGGCCTCAGTTAGGGCCAGGGTCACGGCCTCGGGACTAATTTTAGGGCCTTAGTTAGGAAGAGCATCAGGGATTTATTTAGCATAAGAAGCTCAACATTAGTTAAAGACAAGGTTAGGCTAAGGTCTAGGGATTGTGTCAGGGCATGACCTAGGGATAGTGTCAAGACCTTAGTTACTTAGGGCATCAGGGCCTAATTTAGGCCCAGTGTCAGGGCTTCAGGTAGGGATAGCGTCAGAGCCTGACTTAGGGAGAGCGACAGGGCTTGAGTGAGGCCTAGTGTCAGAGCCTTAGCTAGGGATAGTATCAGGGCATGACTTAGGAGCAGCATAAGGGCCTTGGTAGGATCAGCCTCAGGGGCTTGGTTAAAGACATTATCAGGGCCTCTGTTAGGGACAGCCTTAGGGCCTCCCTTAGGGACAGCGTCAGGGCTTACTTAGGGACAGTTTCAGGAGCTTGGTAAGAGATGGGTCCGGAAATTACCTCAGGATAGTGTCAGGACATTAGATATTGACGGCAGCAGGGCCTTAGTTAGGGACAGTGTCAAGGCCTTAGTTAGTACTGGCATCTGGGCCTCTGTTAGGTACAGTGTCAGGGCCTGAGTTAGGAATAGTGTTAGGGCCTTAGTTAGGGACAGTATCACGGCCTTGGGGCTAAATTCAGGGCCTGAGGTAGTCACAGCCTAAGGGCTTTAGTTAGCATAAGAGGCAGGACATTTGCTAGGGACAGGGTTAGGGTAAAGTTTAGGGATCGTGTCAGGAAATGACCTAGGGATAGTGTCAAGAGCTTAGTTACAGTATCAGGGCCTTATTTAGGACCCGTGTCAGGGCTTCAGGTAGGGACAGCGTCAGTGCCTGACTCTGGGAGAGCAACAGGGCCTGAGTGAGGCCTAGCGTCAGGCCCATAGCTGGGGACACTGTCAGGGCATGATGTAGGAGCAGCATCAGGGCCTTTGTTGCATCAGCATTAGTGTCTTAGTTACAGACATGATCAGGGCCTGAGTTAGTCACAGCGTCAAGGCCTCAGTTAGGCATAGCTTCAGGGACTGAGTTACGGACAGCCTCAGGTCTTCACTTAGGAACAGCGACAGGGCTTCCTTAGGGACGGTGTCAGGACCTTGGTTAGAAATGGGTCAGGATATTAGCTCAGGATAGCGTCCGGATTTTAGTTATTGCCGGCAGCAGGGCCTATAATTAGAGATAGATTCCGGGCCTTAGTTAGGGACAGTGTCAGGGCCTTAATTAGGACTAGTCTGGGCCTTAGTTAGGGAGAGCATTACGGCTTCGGTGAGGATAAGGGGCAGGACGTTAGCTCGGGACAGAGTCAGGTTCCAGGCCAGTGGTAGTGTCAGGATGTGAGCTAGGGATAGGGTGAAGACCTTAGTTATTGAGAGCATCAGGGCCTTAGTTAGGACCAGCGTCAGGGCCTTCATCAGGACCAGTGTCAGGGCTTCACGTACGGACAGCGTCAGAGCCTAACTAAGGTACGGCAACGGGGCCTAAGTGAGGCCTATCTTTAGGGCCTGAGTTAGGGGCAGTGTCAGGGCATGACTTAGGAGCCGTATAAGGGCCTCTGTAGGATCAGCATTAGGGTCTTCGTTAAAGACATTCTCAGGGCCTCTGTTAGGGACCGCCTCAGGGCCTCACTTAGGGACAGCGTCAGGGCTTACTTTGGGACAGTTTCAGGACCTTGGTAAGACATGGGTCAGGATATTAGCTCGGGATAATGTCAGGACTTTAGATATTGACTGCAGCAGGGCCTTAGAGACAGTGTCTCAGCCTGACTTAGGACTAGCATCAGAGCCTTTGTTAGGTACAGTGCCAGGGACTGAGTTAGGTGTAGTGTCAGGGCCTTAGTTAGGGACAGTGTCAGGGCCTGAGTTAGGACGAGCCTCCAGGCCTCAGTTAGGGCCAGGGTCACGGCCTCGGGACTAATTTTAGGGCCTTAGTTAGGAAGAGCATCAGGGATTTATTTAGCATAAGAAGCTCAACATTAGTTAAAGACAAGGTTAGGCTAAGGTCTAGGGATTGTGTCAGGGCATGACCTAGGGATAGTGTCAAGACCTTAGTTACTTAGGGCATCAGGGCCTAATTTAGGCCCAGTGTCAGGGCTTCAGGTAGGGATAGCGTCAGAGCCTGACTTAGGGAGAGCGACAGGGCTTGAGTGAGGCCTAGTGTCAGAGCCTTAGCTAGGGATAGTATCAGGGCATGACTTAGGAGCAGCATAAGGGCCTTGGTAGGATCAGCCTCAGGGGCTTGGTTAAAGACATTATCAGGGCCTCTGTTAGGGACAGCCTTAGGGCCTCCCTTAGGGACAGCGTCAGGGCTTACTTAGGGACAGTTTCAGGAGCTTGGTAAGAGATGGGTCCGGAAATTACCTCAGGATAGTGTCAGGACATTAGATATTGACGGCAGCAGGGCCTTAGTTAGGGACAGTGTCAAGGCCTTAGTTAGTACTGGCATCTGGGCCTCTGTTAGGTACAGTGTCAGGGCCTGAGTTAGGAATAGTGTTAGGGCCTTAGTTAGGGACAGTATCACGGCCTTGGGGCTAAATTCAGGGCCTGAGGTAGTCACAGCCTAAGGGCTTTAGTTAGCATAAGAGGCAGGACATTTGCTAGGGACAGGGTTAGGGTAAAGTTTAGGGATCGTGTCAGGAAATGACCTAGGGATAGTGTCAAGAGCTTAGTTACAGTATCAGGGCCTTATTTAGGACCCGTGTCAGGGCTTCAGGTAGGGACAGCGTCAGTGCCTGACTCTGGGAGAGCAACAGGGCCTGAGTGAGGCCTAGCGTCAGGCCCATAGCTGGGGACACTGTCAGGGCATGATGTAGGAGCAGCATCAGGGCCTTTGTTGCATCAGCATTAGTGTCTTAGTTACAGACATGATCAGGGCCTGAGTTAGTCACAGCGTCAAGGCCTCAGTTAGGCATAGCTTCAGGGACTGAGTTACGGACAGCCTCAGGTCTTCACTTAGGAACAGCGACAGGGCTTCCTTAGGGACGGTGTCAGGACCTTGGTTAGAAATGGGTCAGGATATTAGCTCAGGATAGCGTCCGGATTTTAGTTATTGCCGGCAGCAGGGCCTATAATTAGAGATAGATTCCGGGCCTTAGTTAGGGACAGTGTCAGGGCCTTAATTAGGACTAGTCTGGGCCTTAGTTAGGGAGAGCATTACGGCTTCGGTGAGGATAAGGGGCAGGACGTTAGCTCGGGACAGAGTCAGGTTCCAGGCCAGTGGTAGTGTCAGGATGTGAGCTAGGGATAGGGTGAAGACCTTAGTTATTGAGAGCATCAGGGCCTTAGTTAGGACCAGCGTCAGGGCCTTCATCAGGACCAGTGTCAGGGCTTCACGTACGGACAGCGTCAGAGCCTAACTAAGGTACGGCAACGGGGCCTAAGTGAGGCCTATCTTTAGGGCCTGAGTTAGGGGCAGTGTCAGGGCATGACTTAGGAGCCGTATAAGGGCCTCTGTAGGATCAGCATTAGGGTCTTCGTTAAAGACATTCTCAGGGCCTCTGTTAGGGACCGCCTCAGGGCCTCACTTAGGGACAGCGTCAGGGCTTACTTTGGGACAGTTTCAGGACCTTGGTAAGACATGGGTCAGGATATTAGCTCGGGATAATGTCAGGACTTTAGATATTGACTGCAGCAGGGCCTTAGAGACAGTGTCTCAGCCTGACTTAGGACTAGCATCAGAGCCTTTGTTAGGTACAGTGTCAGGGACTGAGTTAGGTGTAGTGTCAGGGCCTTAGTTAGGGACAGTGTCAGGGCCTGAGTTAGGACGAGCCTCCAGGCCTCAGTTAGGGCCAGGGTCACGGCCTCGGGACTAATTTTAGGGCCTTAGTTAGGAAGAGCATCAGGGATTTATTTAGCATAAGAAGCTCAACATTAGTTAAAGACAAGGTTAGGCTAAGGTCTAGGGATTGTGTCAGGGCATGACCTAGGGATAGTGTCAAGACCTTAGTTACTTAGGGCATCAGGGCCTAATTTAGGCCCAGTGTCAGGGCTTCAGGTAGGGATAGCGTCAGAGCCTGACTTAGGGAGAGCGACAGGGCTTGAGTGAGGCCTAGTGTCAGAGCCTTAGCTAGGGATAGTATCAGGGCATGACTTAGGAGCAGCATAAGGGCCTTGGTAGGATCAGCCTCAGGGGCTTGGTTAAAGACATTATCAGGGCCTCTGTTAGGGACAGCCTTAGGGCCTCCCTTAGGGACAGCGTCAGGGCTTACTTAGGGACAGTTTCAGGAGCTTGGTAAGAGATGGGTCCGGAAATTACCTCAGGATAGTGTCAGGACATTAGATATTGACGGCAGCAGGGCCTTAGTTAGGGACAGTGTCAAGGCCTTAGTTAGTACTGGCATCTGGGCCTCTGTTAGGTACAGTGTCAGGGCCTGAGTTAGGAATAGTGTTAGGGCCTTAGTTAGGGACAGTATCACGGCCTTGGGGCTAAATTCAGGGCCTGAGGTAGTCACAGCCTAAGGGCTTTAGTTAGCATAAGAGGCAGGACATTTGCTAGGGACAGGGTTAGGGTAAAGTTTAGGGATCGTGTCAGGAAATGACCTAGGGATAGTGTCAAGAGCTTAGTTACGGTATCAGGGCCTTATTTAGGACCCGTGTCAGGGCTTCAGGTAGGGACAGCGTCAGTGCCTGACTCTGGGAGAGCAACAGGGCCTGAGTGAGGCCTAGCGTCAGGCCCATAGCTGGGGACACTGTCAGGGCATGATGTAGGAGCAGCATCAGGGCCTTTGTTGCATCAGCATTAGTGTCTTAGTTACAGACATGATCAGGGCCTGAGTTAGTCACAGCGTCAAGGCCTCAGTTAGGCATAGCTTCAGGGACTGAGTTACGGACAGCCTCAGGTCTTCACTTAGGAACAGCGACAGGGCTTCCTTAGGGACGGTGTCAGGACCTTGGTTAGAAATGGGTCAGGATATTAGCTCAGGATAGCGTCCGGATTTTAGTTATTGCCGGCAGCAGGGCCTATAATTAGAGATAGATTCCGGGCCTTAGTTAGGGACAGTGTCAGGGCCTTAATTAGGACTAGTCTGGGCCTTAGTTAGGGAGAGCATTACGGCTTCGGTGAGGATAAGGGGCAGGACGTTAGCTCGGGACAGAGTCAGGTTCCAGGCCAGTGGTAGTGTCAGGATGTGAGCTAGGGATAGGGTGAAGACCTTAGTTATTGAGAGCATCAGGGCCTTAGTTAGGACCAGCGTCAGGGCCTTCATCAGGACCAGTGTCAGGGCTTCACGTACGGACAGCGTCAGAGCCTAACTAAGGTACGGCAACGGGGCCTAAGTGAGGCCTATCTTTAGGGCCTGAGTTAGGGGCAGTGTCAGGGCATGACTTAGGAGCCGTATAAGGGCCTCTGTAGGATCAGCATTAGGGTCTTCGTTAAAGACATTCTCAGGGCCTCTGTTAGGGACCGCCTCAGGGCCTCACTTAGGGACAGCGTCAGGGCTTACTTTGGGACAGTTTCAGGACCTTGGTAAGACATGGGTCAGGATATTAGCTCGGGATAATGTCAGGACTTTAGATATTGACTGCAGCAGGGCCTTAGAGACAGTGTCTCAGCCTGACTTAGGACTAGCATCAGAGCCTTTGTTAGGTACAGTGTCAGGGACTGAGTTAGGTGTAGTGTCAGGGCCTTAGTTAGGGACAGTGTCAGGGCCTGAGTTAGGACGAGCCTCCAGGCCTCAGTTAGGGCCAGGGTCACGGCCTCGGGACTAATTTTAGGGCCTTAGTTAGGAAGAGCATCAGGGATTTATTTAGCATAAGAAGCTCAACATTAGTTAAAGACAAGGTTAGGCTAAGGTCTAGGGATTGTGTCAGGGCATGACCTAGGGATAGTGTCAAGACCTTAGTTACTTAGGGCATCAGGGCCTAATTTAGGCCCAGTGTCAGGGCTTCAGGTAGGGATAGCGTCAGAGCCTGACTTAGGGAGAGCGACAGGGCTTGAGTGAGGCCTAGTGTCAGAGCCTTAGCTAGGGATAGTATCAGGGCATGACTTAGGAGCAGCATAAGGGCCTTGGTAGGATCAGCCTCAGGGGCTTGGTTAAAGACATTATCAGGGCCTCTGTTAGGGACAGCCTTAGGGCCTCCCTTAGGGACAGCGTCAGGGCTTACTTAGGGACAGTTTCAGGAGCTTGGTAAGAGATGGGTCCGGAAATTACCTCAGGATAGTGTCAGGACATTAGATATTGACGGCAGCAGGGCCTTAGTTAGGGACAGTGTCAAGGCCTTAGTTAGTACTGGCATCTGGGCCTCTGTTAGGTACAGTGTCAGGGCCTGAGTTAGGAATAGTGTTAGGTCCTTAGTTAGGGACAGTATCACGGCCTTGGGGCTAAATTCAGGGCCTGAGGTAGTCACAGCCTAAGGGCTTTAGTTAGCATAAGAGGCAGGACATTTGCTAGGGACAGGGTTAGGGTAAAGTTTAGGGATCGTGTCAGGAAATGACCTAGGGATAGTGTCAAGAGCTTAGTTACAGTATCAGGGCCTTATTTAGGACCCGTGTCAGGGCTTCAGGTAGGGACAGCGTCAGTGCCTGACTCTGGGAGAGCAACAGGGCCTGAGTGAGGCCTAGCGTCAGGCCCATAGCTGGGGACACTGTCAGGGCATGATGTAGGAGCAGCATCAGGGCCTTTGTTGCATCAGCATTAGTGTCTTAGTTACAGACATGATCAGGGCCTGAGTTAGTCACAGCGTCAAGGCCTCAGTTAGGCATAGCTTCAGGGACTGAGTTACGGACAGCCTCAGGTCTTCACTTAGGAACAGCGACAGGGCTTCCTTAGGGACGGTGTCAGGACCTTGGTTAGAAATGGGTCAGGATATTAGCTCAGGATAGCGTCCGGATTTTAGTTATTGCCGGCAGCAGGGCCTATAATTAGAGATAGATTCCGGGCCTTAGTTAGGGACAGTGTCAGGGCCTTAATTAGGACTAGTCTGGGCCTTAGTTAGGGAGAGCATTACGGCTTCGGTGAGGATAAGGGGCAGGACGTTAGCTCGGGACAGAGTCAGGTTCCAGGCCAGTGGTAGTGTCAGGATGTGAGCTAGGGATAGGGTGAAGACCTTAGTTATTGAGAGCATCAGGGCCTTAGTTAGGACCAGCGTCAGGGCCTTCATCAGGACCAGTGTCAGGGCTTCACGTACGGACAGCGTCAGAGCCTAACTAAGGTACGGCAACGGGGCCTAAGTGAGGCCTATCTTTAGGGCCTGAGTTAGGGGCAGTGTCAGGGCATGACTTAGGAGCCGTATAAGGGCCTCTGTAGGATCAGCATTAGGGTCTTCGTTAAAGACATTCTCAGGGCCTCTGTTAGGGACCGCCTCAGGGCCTCACTTAGGGACAGCGTCAGGGCTTACTTTGGGACAGTTTCAGGACCTTGGTAAGACATGGGTCAGGATATTAGCTCGGGATAATGTCAGGACTTTAGATATTGACTGCAGCAGGGCCTTAGAGACAGTGTCTCAGCCTGACTTAGGACTAGCATCAGAGCCTTTGTTAGGTACAGTGTCAGGGACTGAGTTAGGTGTAGTGTCAGGGCCTTAGTTAGGGACAGTGTCAGGGCCTGAGTTAGGACGAGCCTCCAGGCCTCAGTTAGGGCCAGGGTCACGGCCTCGGGACTAATTTTAGGGCCTTAGTTAGGAAGAGCATCAGGGATTTATTTAGCATAAGAAGCTCAACATTAGTTAAAGACAAGGTTAGGCTAAGGTCTAGGGATTGTGTCAGGGCATGACCTAGGGATAGTGTCAAGACCTTAGTTACTTAGGGCATCAGGGCCTAATTTAGGCCCAGTGTCAGGGCTTCAGGTAGGGATAGCGTCAGAGCCTGACTTAGGGAGAGCGACAGGGCTTGAGTGAGGCCTAGTGTCAGAGCCTTAGCTAGGGATAGTATCAGGGCATGACTTAGGAGCAGCATAAGGGCCTTGGTAGGATCAGCCTCAGGGGCTTGGTTAAAGACATTATCAGGGCCTCTGTTAGGGACAGCCTTAGGGCCTCCCTTAGGGACAGCGTCAGGGCTTACTTAGGGACAGTTTCAGGAGCTTGGGAAGAGATGGGTCCGGAAATTACCTCAGGATAGTGTCAGGACATTAGATATTGACGGCAGCAGGGCCTTAGTTAGGGACAGTGTCAAGGCCTTAGTTAGTACTGGCATCTGGGCCTCTGTTAGGTACAGTGTCAGGGCCTGAGTTAGGAATAGTGTTAGGTCCTTAGTTAGGGACAGTATCACGGCCTTGGGGCTAAATTCAGGGCCTGAGGTAGTCACAGCCTAAGGGCTTTAGTTAGCATAAGAGGCAGGACATTTGCTAGGGACAGGGTTAGGGTAAAGTTTAGGGATCGTGTCAGGAAATGACCTAGGGATAGTGTCAAGAGCTTAGTTACGGTATCAGGGCCTTATTTAGGACCCGTGTCAGGGCTTCAGGTAGGGACAGCGTCAGTGCCTGACTCTGGGAGAGCAACAGGGCCTGAGTGAGGCCTAGCGTCAGGCCCATAGCTGGGGACACTGTCAGGGCATGATGTAGGAGCAGCATCAGGGCCTTTGTTGCATCAGCATTAGTGTCTTAGTTACAGACATGATCAGGGCCTGAGTTAGTCACAGCGTCAAGGCCTCAGTTAGGCATAGCTTCAGGGACTGAGTTACGGACAGCCTCAGGTCTTCACTTAGGAACAGCGACAGGGCTTCCTTAGGGACGGTGTCAGGACCTTGGTTAGAAATGGGTCAGGATATTAGCTCAGGATAGCGTCCGGATTTTAGTTATTGCCGGCAGCAGGGCCTATAATTAGAGATAGATTCCGGGCCTTAGTTAGGGACAGTGTCAGGGCCTTAATTAGGACTAGTCTGGGCCTTAGTTAGGGAGAGCATTACGGCTTCGGTGAGGATAAGGGGCAGGACGTTAGCTCGGGACAGAGTCAGGTTCCAGGCCAGTGGTAGTGTCAGGATGTGAGCTAGGGATAGGGTGAAGACCTTAGTTATTGAGAGCATCAGGGCCTTAGTTAGGACCAGCGTCAGGGCCTTCATCAGGACCAGTGTCAGGGCTTCACGTACGGACAGCGTCAGAGCCTAACTAAGGTACGGCAACGGGGCCTAAGTGAGGCCTATCTTTAGGGCCTGAGTTAGGGGCAGTGTCAGGGCATGACTTAGGAGCCGTATAAGGGCCTCTGTAGGATCAGCATTAGGGTCTTCGTTAAAGACATTCTCAGGGCCTCTGTTAGGGACCGCCTCAGGGCCTCACTTAGGGACAGCGTCAGGGCTTACTTTGGGACAGTTTCAGGACCTTGGTAAGACATGGGTCAGGATATTAGCTCGGGATAATGTCAGGACTTTAGATATTGACTGCAGCAGGGCCTTAGAGACAGTGTCTCAGCCTGACTTAGGACTAGCATCAGAGCCTTTGTTAGGTACAGTGCCAGGGACTGAGTTAGGTGTAGTGTCAGGGCCTTAGTTAGGGACAGTGTCAGGGCCTGAGTTAGGACGAGCCTCCAGGCCTCAGTTAGGGCCAGGGTCACGGCCTCGGGACTAATTTTAGGGCCTTAGTTAGGAAGAGCATCAGGGATTTATTTAGCATAAGAAGCTCAACATTAGTTAAAGACAAGGTTAGGCTAAGGTCTAGGGATTGTGTCAGGGCATGACCTAGGGATAGTGTCAAGACCTTAGTTACTTAGGGCATCAGGGCCTAATTTAGGCCCAGTGTCAGGGCTTCAGGTAGGGATAGCGTCAGAGCCTGACTTAGGGAGAGCGACAGGGCTTGAGTGAGGCCTAGTGTCAGAGCCTTAGCTAGGGATAGTATCAGGGCATGACTTAGGAGCAGCATAAGGGCCTTGGTAGGATCAGCCTCAGGGGCTTGGTTAAAGACATTATCAGGGCCTCTGTTAGGGACAGCCTTAGGGCCTCCCTTAGGGACAGCGTCAGGGCTTACTTAGGGACAGTTTCAGGAGCTTGGTAAGAGATGGGTCCGGAAATTACCTCAGGATAGTGTCAGGACATTAGATATTGACGGCAGCAGGGCCTTAGTTAGGGACAGTGTCAAGGCCTTAGTTAGTACTGGCATCTGGGCCTCTGTTAGGTACAGTGTCAGGGCCTGAGTTAGGAATAGTGTTAGGGCCTTAGTTAGGGACAGTATCACGGCCTTGGGGCTAAATTCAGGGCCTGAGGTAGTCACAGCCTAAGGGCTTTAGTTAGCATAAGAGGCAGGACATTTGCTAGGGACAGGGTTAGGGTAAAGTTTAGGGATCGTGTCAGGAAATGACCTAGGGATAGTGTCAAGAGCTTAGTTACAGTATCAGGGCCTTATTTAGGACCCGTGTCAGGGCTTCAGGTAGGGACAGCGTCAGTGCCTGACTCTGGGAGAGCAACAGGGCCTGAGTGAGGCCTAGCGTCAGGCCCATAGCTGGGGACACTGTCAGGGCATGATGTAGGAGCAGCATCAGGGCCTTTGTTGCATCAGCATTAGTGTCTTAGTTACAGACATGATCAGGGCCTGAGTTAGTCACAGCGTCAAGGCCTCAGTTAGGCATAGCTTCAGGGACTGAGTTACGGACAGCCTCAGGTCTTCACTTAGGAACAGCGACAGGGCTTCCTTAGGGACGGTGTCAGGACCTTGGTTAGAAATGGGTCAGGATATTAGCTCAGGATAGCGTCCGGATTTTAGTTATTGCCGGCAGCAGGGCCTATAATTAGAGATAGATTCCGGGCCTTAGTTAGGGACAGTGTCAGGGCCTTAATTAGGACTAGTCTGGGCCTTAGTTAGGGAGAGCATTACGGCTTCGGTGAGGATAAGGGGCAGGACGTTAGCTCGGGACAGAGTCAGGTTCCAGGCCAGTGGTAGTGTCAGGATGTGAGCTAGGGATAGGGTGAAGACCTTAGTTATTGAGAGCATCAGGGCCTTAGTTAGGACCAGCGTCAGGGCCTTCATCAGGACCAGTGTCAGGGCTTCACGTACGGACAGCGTCAGAGCCTAACTAAGGTACGGCAACGGGGCCTAAGTGAGGCCTATCTTTAGGGCCTGAGTTAGGGGCAGTGTCAGGGCATGACTTAGGAGCCGTATAAGGGCCTCTGTAGGATCAGCATTAGGGTCTTCGTTAAAGACATTCTCAGGGCCTCTGTTAGGGACCGCCTCAGGGCCTCACTTAGGGACAGCGTCAGGGCTTACTTTGGGACAGTTTCAG
Source organism: Balaenoptera ricei (assembly GCF_028023285.1). Taxonomy (NCBI): domain Eukaryota; kingdom Metazoa; phylum Chordata; class Mammalia; order Artiodactyla; family Balaenopteridae; genus Balaenoptera; species Balaenoptera ricei. Next base: position 3,624 of record NW_026778134.1, on the reverse strand, counting down.
GACCTTGGTAAGACATGGGTCAGGATATTAGCTCGGGATAATGTCAGGACTTTAGATATTGACTGCAGCAGGGCCTTAGAGACAGTGTCTCAGCCTGACTTAGGACTAGCATCAGAGCCTTTGTTAGGTACAGTGCCAGGGACTGAGTTAGGTGTAGTGTCAGGGCCTTAGTTAGGGACAGTGTCAGGGCCTGAGTTAGGACGAGCCTCCAGGCCTCAGTTAGGGCCAGGGTCACGGCCTCGGGACTAATTTTAGGGCCTTAGTTAGGAAGAGCATCAGGGATTTATTTAGCATAAGAAGCTCAACATTAGTTAAAGACAAGGTTAGGCTAAGGTCTAGGGATTGTGTCAGGGCATGACCTAGGGATAGTGTCAAGACCTTAGTTACTTAGGGCATCAGGGCCTAATTTAGGCCCAGTGTCAGGGCTTCAGGTAGGGATAGCGTCAGAGCCTGACTTAGGGAGAGCGACAGGGCTTGAGTGAGGCCTAGTGTCAGAGCCTTAGCTAGGGATAGTATCAGGGCATGACTTAGGAGCAGCATAAGGGCCTTGGTAGGATCAGCCTCAGGGGCTTGGTTAAAGACATTATCAGGGCCTCTGTTAGGGACAGCCTTAGGGCCTCCCTTAGGGACAGCGTCAGGGCTTACTTAGGGACAGTTTCAGGAGCTTGGTAAGAGATGGGTCCGGAAATTACCTCAGGATAGTGTCAGGACATTAGATATTGACGGCAGCAGGGCCTTAGTTAGGGACAGTGTCAAGGCCTTAGTTAGTACTGGCATCTGGGCCTCTGTTAGGTACAGTGTCAGGGCCTGAGTTAGGAATAGTGTTAGGGCCTTAGTTAGGGACAGTATCACGGCCTTGGGGCTAAATTCAGGGCCTGAGGTAGTCACAGCCTAAGGGCTTTAGTTAGCATAAGAGGCAGGACATTTGCTAGGGACAGGGTTAGGGTAAAGTTTAGGGATCGTGTCAGGAAATGACCTAGGGATAGTGTCAAGAGCTTAGTTACAGTATCAGGGCCTTATTTAGGACCCGTGTCAGGGCTTCAGGTAGGGACAGCGTCAGTGCCTGACTCTGGGAGAGCAACAGGGCCTGAGTGAGGCCTAGCGTCAGGCCCATAGCTGGGGACACTGTCAGGGCATGATGTAGGAGCAGCATCAGGGCCTTTGTTGCATCAGCATTAGTGTCTTAGTTACAGACATGATCAGGGCCTGAGTTAGTCACAGCGTCAAGGCCTCAGTTAGGCATAGCTTCAGGGACTGAGTTACGGACAGCCTCAGGTCTTCACTTAGGAACAGCGACAGGGCTTCCTTAGGGACGGTGTCAGGACCTTGGTTAGAAATGGGTCAGGATATTAGCTCAGGATAGCGTCCGGATTTTAGTTATTGCCGGCAGCAGGGCCTATAATTAGAGATAGATTCCGGGCCTTAGTTAGGGACAGTGTCAGGGCCTTAATTAGGACTAGTCTGGGCCTTAGTTAGGGAGAGCATTACGGCTTCGGTGAGGATAAGGGGCAGGACGTTAGCTCGGGACAGAGTCAGGTTCCAGGCCAGTGGTAGTGTCAGGATGTGAGCTAGGGATAGGGTGAAGACCTTAGTTATTGAGAGCATCAGGGCCTTAGTTAGGACCAGCGTCAGGGCCTTCATCAGGACCAGTGTCAGGGCTTCACGTACGGACAGCGTCAGAGCCTAACTAAGGTACGGCAACGGGGCCTAAGTGAGGCCTATCTTTAGGGCCTGAGTTAGGGGCAGTGTCAGGGCATGACTTAGGAGCCGTATAAGGGCCTCTGTAGGATCAGCATTAGGGTCTTCGTTAAAGACATTCTCAGGGCCTCTGTTAGGGACCGCCTCAGGGCCTCACTTAGGGACAGCGTCAGGGCTTACTTTGGGACAGTTTCAGGACCTTGGTAAGACATGGGTCAGGATATTAGCTCGGGATAATGTCAGGACTTTAGATATTGACTGCAGCAGGGCCTTAGAGACAGTGTCTCAGCCTGACTTAGGACTAGCATCAGAGCCTTTGTTAGGTACAGTGTCAGGGACTGAGTTAGGTGTAGTGTCAGGGCCTTAGTTAGGGACAGTGTCAGGGCCTGAGTTAGGACGAGCCTCCAGGCCTCAGTTAGGGCCAGGGTCACGGCCTCGGGACTAATTTTAGGGCCTTAGTTAGGAAGAGCATCAGGGATTTATTTAGCATAAGAAGCTCAACATTAGTTAAAGACAAGGTTAGGCTAAGGTCTAGGGATTGTGTCAGGGCATGACCTAGGGATAGTGTCAAGACCTTAGTTACTTAGGGCATCAGGGCCTAATTTAGGCCCAGTGTCAGGGCTTCAGGTAGGGATAGCGTCAGAGCCTGACTTAGGGAGAGCGACAGGGCTTGAGTGAGGCCTAGTGTCAGAGCCTTAGCTAGGGATAGTATCAGGGCATGACTTAGGAGCAGCATAAGGGCCTTGGTAGGATCAGCCTCAGGGGCTTGGTTAAAGACATTATCAGGGCCTCTGTTAGGGACAGCCTTAGGGCCTCCCTTAGGGACAGCGTCAGGGCTTACTTAGGGACAGTTTCAGGAGCTTGGTAAGAGATGGGTCCGGAAATTACCTCAGGATAGTGTCAGGACATTAGATATTGACGGCAGCAGGGCCTTAGTTAGGGACAGTGTCAAGGCCTTAGTTAGTACTGGCATCTGGGCCTCTGTTAGGTACAGTGTCAGGGCCTGAGTTAGGAATAGTGTTAGGGCCTTAGTTAGGGACAGTATCACGGCCTTGGGGCTAAATTCAGGGCCTGAGGTAGTCACAGCCTAAGGGCTTTAGTTAGCATAAGAGGCAGGACATTTGCTAGGGACAGGGTTAGGGTAAAGTTTAGGGATCGTGTCAGGAAATGACCTAGGGATAGTGTCAAGAGCTTAGTTACGGTATCAGGGCCTTATTTAGGACCCGTGTCAGGGCTTCAGGTAGGGACAGCGTCAGTGCCTGACTCTGGGAGAGCAACAGGGCCTGAGTGAGGCCTAGCGTCAGGCCCATAGCTGGGGACACTGTCAGGGCATGATGTAGGAGCAGCATCAGGGCCTTTGTTGCATCAGCATTAGTGTCTTAGTTACAGACATGATCAGGGCCTGAGTTAGTCACAGCGTCAAGGCCTCAGTTAGGCATAGCTTCAGGGACTGAGTTACGGACAGCCTCAGGTCTTCACTTAGGAACAGCGACAGGGCTTCCTTAGGGACGGTGTCAGGACCTTGGTTAGAAATGGGTCAGGATATTAGCTCAGGATAGCGTCCGGATTTTAGTTATTGCCGGCAGCAGGGCCTATAATTAGAGATAGATTCCGGGCCTTAGTTAGGGACAGTGTCAGGGCCTTAATTAGGACTAGTCTGGGCCTTAGTTAGGGAGAGCATTACGGCTTCGGTGAGGATAAGGGGCAGGACGTTAGCTCGGGACAGAGTCAGGTTCCAGGCCAGTGGTAGTGTCAGGATGTGAGCTAGGGATAGGGTGAAGACCTTAGTTATTGAGAGCATCAGGGCCTTAGTTAGGACCAGCGTCAGGGCCTTCATCAGGACCAGTGTCAGGGCTTCACGTACGGACAGCGTCAGAGCCTAACTAAGGTACGGCAACGGGGCCTAAGTGAGGCCTATCTTTAGGG